>NC_092413.1:223528133-223662938 GCF_040894005.1 Engystomops pustulosus | reverse complement strand
GACTGCAGGACACATCTACTACATGATCTGTACTCAGAGATATCACTATATTATCTGTGGTGTTACATAGGACTGCAGGACACATCTACTACATGATCTGTACTCAGAGATATCACTGTGTTATCTGTGGTGTTACATAGGACTGCAGGACACATCTACTACATGATCTGTACTCAGAGATATCACTATATTATCTGTGGTGTTACATAGGACTGCAGGACACATCTACTACATGATCTGTACTCAGAGATATCACTGTGTTATCTGTAGTGTTACATAGGACTGCAGGACACATCTACTACATGATCTGTACTCAGAGATATCACTGTGTTATCTGTGGTGTTACATAGGACTGCAGGACACATCTACTACATGATCTGTACTCAGAGATATCAATGTGTTATCTGTGGTGTTACATAGGACTGCAGGACACATCTACTACATGATCTGTACTCAGAGATATCACTGTGTTATCTGTGGTGTTACATAGGACTGCAGGACACATCTACTACATGATCTGTACTCAGAGATATCACTGTGTTATCTGTGGTGTTACATAGGACTGCAGGACACATCTACTACATGATCTGTACTCAGAGATATCACTGTGTTATCTGTGGTGTTACATAGGACTGCAGGACACATCTACTACATGATCTGTACTCAGAGATATCACTGTGTTATCTGTGCTGTTACATAGGACTGCAGGACACATCTACTACATGATCTGTACTCAGAGATATCACTGTGTTATCTGTGGTGTTACATAGGACTGCAGGACACATCTACTACATAATCTGTACTCAGAGATATCACTGTGTTACCTGTGGTGTTACATAGGACTGCAGGACACATCTACTACATGATCTGTACTCAGAGATATCACTGTGTTATCTGTGGTGTTACATAGGACTGCAGGACACATCTACTACATGATCTGTACTCAGAGATATCACGGTGTTATCTGTGGTGTTACATAGGACTGCAGGACACATCTACTACATGATCTGTACTCAGAGATATCACTGTGTTATCTGTGGTGTTACATAGGACTGCAGGACACATCTACTACATGATCTGTACTCAGAGATATCACTGTGTTATCTGTGGTGTTACATGGGACTGCAGGGCACATCTACTACATGATCTGTACTCAGAGATATCACTGTGTTATCTGTGGTGTTACATAGGACTGCAGGACACATCTACTACATGATCTGTACTCAGAGATATCACTGTGTTATCTGTGGTGTTACATAGGACTGCAGGGCACATCTACTACATGATCTGTACTCAGAGATATCACTGTGTTATCTGTGGTGTTACATAGGACTGCAGGTCACATCTACTACATGATCTGTACTCAGAGATATCACTGTGTTATCTGTGCTGTTACATGGGACTGCAGGACACATCTACTACATGATCTGTACTCAGAGATATCACTGTGCTATCTGTGGCGTTACATAGGACTGCAGGAAACATCTACTACATGATCTGTACTCAGAGATATCACTGTGTTATCTGTGGTGTTACATAGGACTGCAGGACACATCTACTACATGATCTGTACTCAGAGATATCACTGTGTTATCTGTGGTGTTACATAGGACTGCAGGACACATCTACTACATGATCTGTACTCAGAGATATCACTGTGTTATCTGTGGTGTTACATAGGACTGCAGGTCACATCTACTACATGATCTGTACTCAGAGATATCACTGTGTTATCTGTGGTGTTACATAGGACTGCAGGACACATCTACTACATGATCTGTACTCAGGGATATCACTGTGTTATCTGTAGTGTTACATAGGACTGCAGGACACATCTACTACATGATCTGTACTCAGAGAGATATCACTGTGTTATCTGTGGTGTTACATAGGACTGCAGGACACATCTACTACATGATCTGTACTCAGAGATATCACTGTGTTATCTGTGGTGTTACATAGGACTGCAGGACACATCTACTACATGATCTGTACTCAGAGATATCACTGTGTTATCTGTGGTGTTACATAGGACTGCAGGGAACCCTATTACAGTTTGTGCAGTACACAAGGAGTTAAGTGACACGCTCCTCTCTGCTATGTGTGTTCCCAGATATCTGGGATCAGTCATGGATTGGACCTGTGATCCCGGTTCCTCTGCTCCGCTGTCTTAATAGTTTGGATGGTGTCATGGAAACTCTGGGCTGGGGGTGCGTGTCGGGTCCTGGCCGGGCTCCAGCCTTGTCTGATCTCCGGAGCGGTTCCAGCTCCAGTCACTTTCCTTGGATTTTCTCCTCTCTTTGTGCCGGGATGTGCAGCGCTGACTGTGTGTCTGGACCTGGTGTAGCAGAGCTGAGTTTGCCATTGGTTTCTGATGTGTAATGAGCCGTTACATGGGACTGCAGATTTTAAATTGCTGAACCCCTTCCCTCATACCGGCCCCTGGTGCCTCTACACCGAGCTCTGACCTCCCCACCAGAATCTGGGAGGGGGAATCACAGCCTGTGCCCCAAAAATGAGAGAACATGTAATCATCTGCCCACATGATACACAGCCAGAAAGTCTCCCCCTAATACAACTGTAAGCACATAATACAGTCATACAGTGCCTGCATACAGACACGGACACATTACTGGGGGGCAGAGGACACATTACTGGGGGGGGGGGGGCAGAGTGCACATTACTGGGGGGGGGGCAGAGTGCACATTACTGGGGGGGGGGCAGAGTGCACATTACTGGGGGGGGGGGCAGAGTGCACATTACTGGGGGGGGGCAGAGTGTACATTACTGGGGGGGGGGCAGAGTGCACATTACTGGGGGGGGGCAGAGTGTACATTACTGGGGGGGGGGCAGAGTGCACATTACTGGGGGGGGGGCAGAGTGCACATTACTGGGGGGGGGGCAGAGTGTACATTACTGGGGGGGGGGCAGAGTGCACATTACTGGGGGGGGCAGAGTGCACATTACTGGGGGGGGGGGCAGAGGGCCCATTACTTGGGGGGGGGGGGCTTAGAGGGCCCATTACTTGGGGGGGGGGCTTAGAGGGCCCATTACTTGGGGGGGGGGCTTAGAGGGCCCATTACTTGGGGGGGGGGCTTAGAGGGCCCATTACTTGGGGGGGGGGGGCAGAGTGCACATTAGTGGGGGCAGAGGAGCTTGCAGGCGGATCACATGTTAGAGCCTGGAGCTAACATTGCGCCTAAAGTAAAGTTATTAATAAGAGTCAGGAAATGAACCACCGATGGTTGTAACTTGTGATAATTCAGGCGCAGCCACTACACTGATACGTCCGGCCCATAGTCGGTAATCGGGTCCTTATCCCTCATTCCTAAGTGTTTGACTCCCTGTATCTCAGGTCCTGTATCTCAGAGAGACACAATCCTATGTAATAGATGAGCGTCTTATCTTTAGAATGGCACCAGACTCCTGGTTCTAGGTGCTACCCCCTTCCTGAGAGGCTGCTAGTTCAGCGCTTTCCATTAGAGCCCCATCCTGTGTGATAGATATAAGTGCCGCCATGTAGTGCCGCCATGTAGTGCCGCCATGTAGTGCCCCTGTCGCTGGCGGCTTTATTATGACAGTGATGGCGGTGCGGCCGGTCTGTAGCGCCTGTAGTGAGTGCTGCTTTGTAAATGTTTGCTTTGTCCGGCTTGTACAGAGCGCAGGATCCATTAGTGGCGGCGCGGGGACTCTGTGGCGGCTGATAAATGACGGGACGTTGTTTGCTCTCCGCCTTGCGCTGATTCATTGCTCTGATAATAACTGCGAGTACATTAGACATCAACACGGCGCTCGGCACATCTATCAGTGTCACCCGACCAATCACCGCCGCTTCCCGTGCGTCACACGGCTGGAAACCGTTACACTGGGTTTTTTATTTCTAAACTTTTGGAATTTTTTTTTTTTTTAATCTCCTTTCATGCATTTTTTTCCTTTTGCTATAATTACACACGGAGGAAACATGGATGGGGAGAAGCAGCTACAGGGTCAGGACTAAGAAGCCTTCAACGCTCACACAGCTGAGGAGCCGTTACAATGTATCAGTCTATAGAGCGGGGGCTCTGGGTCAGCACCAGGGCAGGAAAAGATGCAAAGGAAGAAAAGTTTAAGGAAAAAGTTGTCACATGAAGACGACCACATCTCTATGTGGGTGTGATGTCATATATCAGTGGGAGTGGCCTGAATGTCAGTGGGTGTGATGTCATATATCAGAAGGTGTGATGTCATATATCAGTGGGGGTGACCTGAATGTCAGGCCACTTCCACTGATATATGACATCACACCCTCTGATATATGACATCACACCCACTGAGTGTCTGTGGGTGTGATGTCATATATTTCAGAGGGTGTGATGTCATATATCAGTGGGAGTGGCCTGAAGTGTTAGTGGGTGTGATCTCCAATATTAGTAGGAGTGGCCTGGAATGTCAGTGGGTGTTATGTCATACATCAAGGGGAGTGGTTTGCAATGTCAGTAAGTGTGATGTCATATCAGTAGGAGTGGTCTAGAATATGTGACATATCAGTAGGAGTGGTCTGGAATGTCAGTGGGTGTTGTCATAAATCAGTGGGAGTGGCCTAAATGTCCCCTACTTAAGAACACCCGACTTACAGACGACCCCTGGAGGTTGGTTATTTACTGTACTTTACCCTAAGGCTACAATAAACAGATATACCAGTTATCTAAAGTGTCTGCCATTAAGCTTTCTTGTTAATCCTGGTTCTAATAACAATCCAACATTTTTAAAAATCCAGAGACCAAAAAAAAATTGGTTGGCGTTACAATAATCAAAAATATACAGTTCCGACTTACATACAAATTCAACTTAAGAGCAAACCTACAGAACTTATCCTGTACGTAACCCGGGGACTGCCTGTATGTGTAATGTCATATATCAGGGGGAGTGGTTTGGAATGCCAGTGGGTGTGATGTCATATAGAAGTGGGAGTGTCCTAAATGTCAGTATGTGTATCACTGGGAGTGGCCCGTAATCAGGCTTTCCAGACCCACTTACCATTTCTCTGTGCACAATGGGCGGGGCCAGACCCGTCTTTTCTTTTATGTCTCCTAGTATCACTTGTTTGAACAAGGACTGACAGATATCTCAGAACTAAGTTAGAGAAAGAAAAGAATGAGTTTGCCCCGCCCCTGGTGCACCGGGAAGCTCATTTGCATAAATGTAGAAACTGAATGATATGTCTGGGAAACTTATAAAGTGCCCTACACTCTGCTGCATTTACTTGTGGGTGAGCGGGGAGGCAGTAGACTTCCCCTTTAAGAGGGCGGCCATGTTTCCGGCGAGTTATCGGGATATTGACCACTTGCTGTCAGGTTAGATCTCAGGTCACTGCTGATCTCTGGGATAAGATCCTATGTCTCCACAGCAGCACAGAGTATGTAAGGAGATATCAGGGACCCTCATCTCCATGCAGTAAGTGCTTGTGCCTTATGTAAGCAGATTATTGGCCGGAGCGCGGCCGTGTCCAGCGTGGATCATCCATGATGTTCATTTTGATTAAATTCCAGATTAGGGTCATGTGACCGCGCCGACATCTGCGAGATCCTGATACGGTGGAGGACGATTACCAGGAAATTATTACTCACATGAGATCATCTATAACCTGAGAATCAGCTGCTGAGGTACAAAAAGTACGAAACTGCCCCCCAGATCTGAAGCTGGATCCCCCTGGGGGGTCCTCTATGTCCTGGGGTGTCCATGCACACTGCCATAGTATTGCTCCATCATGCACACAGTAGTCACAGGGCTCCCATACCAGCTCCAAAGTCACCCCACAATATTAGTTCTTATGCAAATTAGCTTCTCTGTGCACTATGGGCGGAGCCACATCAGCTGGTGCTCCGGGTTTCTTCGCCCTTTGCACTTTATTGCCAACTTGTTTCTACGCAGTTGACATCTAATATAGAATAAAGGCGTAGAAAGAGGAAAAATAAAACCCCAGCAGACGAGGCTCCGCCCCCAGTGCACCGAGAGGCTCAGCGGTATAAAGAGAACGGTAGAGATTTCTGGTTGTGCTTATTGTGACCCCCATTTAAGGAGACCCCCACTATGGTTGATGTCGGGTGTTTCAGCTTTTCGGGCTGAATATCTCTCACTCTGGAGGACCCCAGACACGTGATTGTTACATGGATAGACTGTTCCCTACGTAGAGCAGTGTAATGCTTCAGTCCTCCTTTGGGGGCGCTGCAGGATGATCCCTCCGCCATGTCTATGGCTTCCCCCGGTGCGCTGTGTGGCCCTGCGTTCCCATACACAGTAGAGAGAAGACCTGGAATAACACGGTGACCCCCGGCTCCGCGCCAAACTCCTGCCCGCAAGAGTCAGATACCAGAGGAGGGTCCGACATTCGCTACAGGCAGATTTACATCGTAAGATTGAAGCTTCACACGAAGAAAGAATAACAAGTCAAACAAATAACATTTCTCAGGGGCTCGGATGCCAAAAAAGGGGCCGCAGCGAGGTGGAGCTTGGGTAACAGGTCTTAAAGGGATGAGACGTCCTGAGTGTGGTCTGAGACCACCAGGGTACGGAGCAATGGGAATCTATTAGCATTAGGATCATTCCTGACGGGACTAGTGAGGGCACCCCAGCAGTGCCCGCAGGGACCATAATAAGGGCATGGTGTGTACCCAGCATCAGACCCAGGAATTCCATCGCCTCGGATAAGATGCCATTAGGGGGAATAGGACAACACTGCTGGGCACATAGAAACCTGAGTCACAATGTATAGTGGCCATGCCTGGTATTGCAGCTTATCCCGACGTAAATGAATGGGACTGAGCCGCAAACAGGTCACGGGGAGTGGGACAATCTGGAACCATCATACGGATAAGGAACGAATTTCTGAAACATGGAAAAGCCCTTTAAGGAAGAAGGTACAGATAGAAGGGAAAAAAGAAAAAGAAGGAATGAAGGGAAAGAGGGAGGAAAAAGTGAAGAAAGAATGGAAGGAAGGAAAGAAGGAAGGAAAGAAAGAAAGAAAGAAAGAAAGAAAGAGAGAAAAAAAGGAAGAAGAAAGTGAGAGAAAAAAAGACAGAAAGAAAGAAAGAGAAAAGGGAGGAAGAAAGAGAGAAAGAAAGAAAGAGAAAAAGGAGGAAGAAAGGGAGAGAGAGAGAAAGAAAGAAAGAGAAAAAGGAGGAAGAAAGGGAGAGAGAAAGAAAGAAAGAAAGAGAAAAAGGAGGAAGAAAGGAGAGAAAGAAAGAAAGAAGAATGGAGGGAAGAAGAAAGGAGCAAGGAAGGGAGGATGGAATGAAGGAAAGAAGGGAGGGGAAAGAAATGGAGAAGAGATGAAGAAAAGAAGGTGTGAGAAAGAGTATAGAGAATAGAACGATGAAGGAAGAGGAAGGAAATGGTTAGGAAACAAATGAGAGAAGAAGGAAAGAAATGAAAAAAGGGAAGGAGTAGAGGAATGAATGGAGTAAAGAAAGAAGAAATAAAGGGAGGAAACAAAAAGGAAGTAGAGATGGAGACGAGAAGGAAGCAGAGACAGGAATAGAAGCCTGGTGCACGGTGTCTCCTCCTGGATCTTCCAGGTCACTAGCTCTGTACATGTTCCCTCCTCACACTCGTTACCTCATCGCTTTGTCGTTAGGAAAACAAATTGTGTGATAAGAAATCTCCTACATGAGAGAAGAGAAAAACCATGAATTATTAACAGCCGCCCCTCCCCCGCTGCGCCCCCACCGGCCACCGCTGGGAAGATTCAGGCAAGTGAAGGAATAGAAAGCCGGAAAAACTACGGAAAGAGCCAAAAACCTCAGCAGCAGCCGTGCTGATCTCTCTGCTGGTTTGTTACAATGGGGGTCATTTACTAAGGGCCCGATTCGCGTTTTCCCGACGTGTTACCCGAATATTTCCGATTTGCGCTGATTTCCCCTGGACCGGGTAAGTAAATCTGCCCCAATGTATCAGTCCGGAGTCCAGAGCATTGTCTAGACTGGGTACAGTGGTCTCCACTTATATAATAGGACAAGCTATCTACAGGTTCTGCAAAAGACAATGCTCTGTGAGCCAATCACATCAATGGAAGCTGCACAGATCTCTCTGTTGGTTTGTTACAATGTATCAGTCCGGAGTCCAGAGCATTGTCTAGACTGGATACAATTGTCTCCACTTCTCAGCTGAGAGCAGAACATTGGTGGAGTCCAGTGTTGGATCCTGACTGATCTTTTACACTGGGGAACAAATAAAACAAATGTGATACCTGGAGTTTTCTGGGTATCTGGGGGCATTTCTCTCTAGGAGCCCCTTCTTCTGACTACTGGGAGCTCAGATGGAATGGGGAGAAAAGTTATTAGTTGAAAACCCCTTTAAGCTAAATGCTTGATCACTGAGCAGCCAAATGTCTGTGCCCAGCAGTGAGAGACCCTGGAGAGAAGGTGGTGGTCCGCGTGGTCACATGACAGATATGAGGCCAATAATGATTGTGTAACAGGAGTTAGGTCTGGTAAGATTTGGCCTTTGCACCAGTTTTATGTCTGACTTTGCACTTAAAAGAACGTGGAATCTGCTTGTACTTGTCTTTATAAAGTGTCTGCGCCAGTTTTGTGTCTCGGCTGCTCCTTATCCAACAAGACAGAAAAAATGTCACCTAAAGGGGCTGTTACTGCTTAGGCGGACCATGCGCCACAATTATCTCCAATGTGCACAACAATTATCTCCAATGTGCGGCACAATTATCTCCAATGTGCACCAAAAATTACCTCCAATGTGCGGCACAATTATCTACAATGTGCACCACAATTATCTCCAATGTGCACCACAATTATCTCCAATGTGCATGACAATTATCTCCAACGTGCACCACAATTATCTCCAATGTGCACCACAATTCTGCAGCTTGAACAAAGTGCAGATAAAAAATGGTGCCACTTCCGGAGCAGTGCAGGGGGTGCCAGATTCATGAAGATCCGGCGACAGTTTTGATTAATCTGTCGCCCCCTGCACACTCCACAGCCACCTGCACATACAGACTGCCCTGGTTCTGATAAATGTGGCCCAATGTCTTCTCTATGGGGCACATTTACTTACCCGGTCCAGTCGCGATCCAGCGGCGCGTTCTCCGACGAGGATTCGGGTTCTGCCGGAATTCACTAAGATCGTGCGCCCAATATCCACCAGGTGTCGCTGCTGCGCTGAGGTCCACCACGGCCCCCGATTTCTGTCGCTGTGGAAGCCGGCGCCGATGCGGCACAATCCGATCGCGTGCGCCAAAACCCGGGACAATTTGGCGAAAAGCTTTGCAAATCGCAAATATTCGGGAAAACCCGACGGAATCACGGCTGCAGGACCCTTACTAAATGAGCCTTTATGTTTTTTTCTGGTTTATCTACTTCATATAAAAATATCGGTCAGTGATGAGCCCCCCGACTACTGATACTTTCAGGCTCGTATGATTGGAGGAACAGCTGTTGGGTGAAGGAGCAAATAGCCCATTATGGATAGAAAGTTGAGAGATAAGGACAATAGTAGATTTCTGGTCCTGGATGAGGTTCGTTTACCCCGTTCTATTATGGCCGGAGTTGGCGCGGAGCCAGAAGTAATGGGTGACTAATTAACCCTCGGCGTCTGATATTTGCAATGTTCTTACGATAAGGCCCTTTTTTATAAGAAAACAAACATCATTATTTTCACTATCACCTTTTTGATATGATTGGAGAAGAAACGAGCAGGTGACATGACTTATCTCTCCGAGTATCCTAGCAATGTCACCCTGATCACACAGCCGAGTCAGGCATCTCAGCGTGAGCGCAGGACCAGCTGGGAGCTTTATCGCCGCATCCAGTCATGCGATGTCAGTCCTTAAAGGGGAATCTAACTCTTCCTGTGAGACCTCCTGGGAGAAGCCATCATGAATGGTCAGACTCTGCACTGTTCTAAGCGAACCAAAGAAACCTGCAGCTGGAAGACTGTGAAAGATAAGAAACACCCGGGTCCTCCAAAAGATGATGGTCCTGTCCAAATTGGTACCATCCTAATGAAGTATCTGCAAGACTTCTCTCTGCATACCTAGATAGCAATGGGTGAGGACCAACTGTAATACTGCAAGGATTTGACCTGAAGCTACTTAGAGTGGTCCCCGATTATATATTTTATTGGCCTCTCCTCCTGAGGAACCGGACATCACTGAAGGTAGACCACCATTGGAGTAGTCCATTAGAGACCACCAGTGAGGTCGCTTTCTTCCTGTTACAGTGGACCCAGGGAGCTTCAGAGAATCTGGAATGCGGTACCAAGAGTGGTCAGTGGACAAGCCAAGGTCGGAGTAAGTATAAGGAGGCATGGGTCTGAGTAGGGAGCACAGAGTCTGGTGTAACAAACTACTACAAGGTGTGTGTCAGGCTTCTGGGGTAGTGAACCCCCTGGACCACCGCGGACGATAACACAAACCAACACCTGGGAGCAGAATCTAAGTGGTACCCGGTCTTCACCAGAGCCCGCCACAAAGCAGGATGGTCTTGCTGCGGCGTGGTACCACCGGTTCGTTCCACAGGTGCAAGTAGCCCGCCTCAGCAGGCAATCTCGTAGTCGAGGGTCAGGCAGTTGATCAAGGTAGGTGGCAATGGATCAAGGTCAGGGACCGAGCAGGTGGTCAGGTCTGGCAGTGGAGGAGCAGAATCGGGAACAGATCTGGGGTCACAACAGAAAATCCAAACACAAGCACAGGGAACAGCTTTCTCTTCGGCAATAGCACGAAGATCCGGCAGGAAATGCTGGGAGAAGCCGGCCTTTATGGGAATCCAGGAAGTGGCTAGCGCCAATCTGTGGTGCGCTGACACTGGGGACGCGCGCTTTGACCAGCCGGGGCGGAAGCAGGAACGCGGAGAGGTAAGTGAGGTCCGGAGGAGCAGGAAGGGCCGGCGCGACAGAGAAGGGCATGGGTGCCCCTGCGATCTGAGATCACAGGGGCAACTGTGACAATGTGGAAACAGTGAGAAGACAGAAGACCCTGCAGCACATTGTCCGCTAGGAACCTTTACTCGAGCACCTTTCTATAAAGGAAGGTGCCTTAAACAAAAGTGTAAGGTACAAGTTGGGAGCGGACTGCAATGTTTACAGTTTCTTAAAAGTATAGCGCACCCTACAGGCATGAAGTGGAGCATCACCAATGACCACGGCTGTGGTAGTATTGGTGGTTGGTACTGGGCGCCATCTTTCCTACATCCAGCAATATAACGAAGAACTTTCTGACTATAACATCTGCAGGGCTGACAGTTTCGGCTGAGTCCAGGCTTCTTAGGATGCAGGAACGCCCGGGTCATATGCAGATGAGCCACGGACGACAGGAAGAAATTGAAGTGTTTTATCTCCGATGAATATTTATCTCTTACATTTCCTCTAAGTAATGAAGTAAGAGACCGAGAGATCGCAATCCGCAGGATGGATGGGACTGATGTACAAGGAGATACCAATGTGGAATATCAATGAGGGCGCTGGGGGGGATCTGAGAGTCCGAAGTGCAGGTCACTGGGGTCACAGCCAGTGCCTGGAGCTCCAAGTAGAACTATCACTCGCATCATGTCTGCAGTACCAGGCTCATAACACTGTTCCCATATTATATGCATTTTTCTTCGAAAGTAATAAAATCAGTTCTCGTGTCTTCAGTTTTTGTATAACGTTCCTGACTTCATAACGGGAGGAGACATCTGCTCTACAGTCCACCTCCAGGGTCACATTACAACGAGGGGAGTGATGTCACATCATAGATCATTGATGACATCATTGGTTACATACTCAGGGCTGGTCGTACAATGAATGGAACCTTCACTGGTATCTTCTGGTGGTTCATCCACACGCATGGACATTGTCAGGACAAGGTTCTCCAAGAATAAAAACGCTAACCAAAACCTAACACTGCGTCTATCCTTTGATAGACTCTGCATGGGCCAGGTTGCCCCTACGGATCAAGGAGTAAGGAGGAGTTAGGAGGACTAGGAGATAACCCAAGACTAGTAGAAGAAGAGGAACTTAACAAGGTCACCATGAGGACAATGGTGGATGGTCAGAAGCCTACAACCTTTATCCCTGAAATGCCTCAGTCTCTTCGGGCGTCTTCCTTACTCTCCACCTCCGTTCATTCAGACATTCGGTCGGCTCCCATCCCTCTATCCCCTTCCTCTTACTCCAATTTCACATATATTTTTTCCCAATATGTTTATTTATATTTCATCTATATTTAGGCACCAATGATGACCCCCTCTGGGAGAGTTCATGGGAGTGTAGCCTGCAAGGGGTCAAGAAGAGCCAAAGAAAAAGTCTCGGAGAGCTGAGATCTCAGCTGTTGGCCTTTCTATGAACATTGACTATTTCTTAGACTTCCCGACCCATCAGGTCCTTGGGTTATGGTGACAAACTGGTTCACAAGGAACCAAGACGGAGAACCTCATCTAACGTCTTTGGGACATATCGACCTCAAGGACAAGGTGGTGAACTCAATCATGGCCCCTATCCAAATTCTTTATAGTTAGGGGCAACCTACCATAGAAAGGGGAACCCCTTCAAGGGAGGCAAGAGGAAGACTAGATCAGGATTAACGATGGTCCCAGATTATAGGAAGGGTATTGAGAAGGTCCGAGAGGTTTCTGTCTCTACAGATGTTTGATAGTTGTGGACATGCCCCATAATTCACTGCTCGGACAATAATGGGGGTGAGCTTCTGACTCAAATCGATTGCCATTTTAGGAGAGACCTGAAGAGCCTTGGAGGTCTCAGTATTCAGAGGGAGCCTAAAATATTGTCATATGGGTGAAGGATCTACGCCCCCCCAACAACCTCCTAGTATCCTAGTAGAGGACACGCCGTTTCCATCCCATGACCCCTACAGCATCACAGGAAACCATCTCATATCATTAACAGCTTATATTTCTGTAACCCCTAATCATCAGCTTAATAATGCTCATCCTGCTCCTCCTGGTACATGGATAGAATGCCAGTATAACGGTCAGTACTGACACTCCTCTAGGCAGATCAGTAAGACGGTAGTAGCAGATTAGAGTCAATGCCGTTCTGGATCTTCGGACAGCTGAGTGAGAACAGAGGGAGGACGTCTACATCTCGGAAATGGTTTCTCGTGCTAAAAATAGATGTGTAAATGTTTAATAATGTTTTTGTTTCCAGTAACAATTAGTGAGGAGGGAAACAATAGACGCATCAGGCAACAAACTGATTACCCAGACGGAGCAGCTGGCAGCGCGTCCCGGGCAGGTAATGAAGTCCCATCACCAGAAGGTGCCCGGGGGCGCTCATTAGGGAGGAGGGGGTGGTGCAGGCGCCATAATGAGCTCATCTAGTAAGGGGGGTCAATAGGGGAAGACCCCTGCCCACCAGGGCTGACCTGAAGGGTGCAATCATCATGATCACACAGATCAACATCCCCCACCCCTCATCCTCCAGGATGCAGATACAAGTCATTGATTGGAGCCAGTGTGGGGGTGTTATGTGCAAACCTCTAAGGGCAATGCAGGAACATCCCCAATTATGGAAAGGATTCCGCACTAACAGTAGAGCAGTTGTGGAATATCTTTCCCTATGTTAACTCTCTTACCCAAAACAGATGATCCCTTTACGACAAGGTTTGATACTATCTAGAAACAATGTAACAAAGAAGTTTCATCACCTCACACGTGTGGGGATGAACATACCCTGCTGTAGGGGCGGCTACACAGATTCAGGGGCATTTAGATTTTTCTTTCTAGCTCCCACAGTTGCTAAGATATCAGTCCCAGTATCTGTCCATTGAAATCCTCTCTACTGTCACAGATGAGGGACTGGGAGGAATGTAACAAAAGATTATCATAAGACATGCCCCTTATCTGCTCCAGCACCTCCTCTCTGACAGTGGAGAGGATTAGCATAGCACACACCCTCCTCTGCTCCAGCACCTGCTCCCTGACAGTGGAGAGGATTAGCATAGCACACACCCTCTTCTGCTCCAGCACCTGCTCCCTGACAGTGGAGAAGATTAGCATAACACACACCCCTTCTCCTCTGCTCCAGTACCTCCTCTCTGACAGTAGAGAGGATTAGCATAGCACATGCCCCCTTCTCCTTTGCTACAGCATCTCCTCTGTGACATTAGAGAGGATTAGCATAGCACATGCCCCCTCCTCCTCTGCTCCAGCATCTCCTCTGTGACAGTAGAGAGGGTTAGCATAGCACATGCCCCCTCCTCCTCTGCTCATGCACCTCCTCTTTGACAATGGAGAGGATTTGCAAAGCACACACTCCCTCCTCCTCTGTTCTAGCACCTCCTCTCTGACAGTGAAGAGTATTAGCATAGCACAAGCCCCCTCTTCCTTGGCTCCAGCACCTCCTTTGTGACAGTGGAGAGGATTAGCATAGCACATGCCCTCTCCTCCTCTGCTCCAGCACCTCCTCTCTGACAGTGAAGAGGATTAGCATAGCACACCCCTCCTCCTCTGCTCCAGCACCTCCTCTCTGACAGTGAAGAGGATTAGCATAGCACACCCCTCCTCCTCTGCTCCAGCACCTCCTCTCTGACAGTAGAGAGGATTAGCATAACAGGATGGAGAGGATGAGTATAGAAAAATGGAAGTAGAAATACAAGTTAGAGAAGTTATGTTTCTCCCCACCTTAAAGAGGATCTCCACCAACTCCATCTCTGCATCATTCAGTAGGTGCCGCTCCACTGTTTTCGGGGTAGTTGGAATTTTCTTACTACCCCCCACTGTTCCCAAGCAATTAGTAGCATAAGTTTTAATACCCTATATGCTAATTAGGCTTTAAACCGTTAGGTGGGCAGTCCTTGGGACATCCTAGCCCCGCCCACTGGACACAAAATGTCTAAAAGTAATGACACTGATTTATCAGGAACGGTGAGAGCAAGAGGAAAAACCTCTGTGCCGGAATCAGTAAAGTGTTTCTACATCATGAAGAATTTTCTTAAAGGGATCTTCTATTTAAAGATGAGAGATTATTCCACAGCTGGAATCATTTCCATAACTTCCTCCTCTCACCACAGGGGGCGCTCTAGTGCTATCGCCTTGCTGTAGTTTATGTCTCCATAAGATGATTCTTTTCCCGCTTCCCCCTAAAAATGAAGGTCCTCAAACTAACAAAATGTATATAAGAAAAGTGACAAAAGCCGACAAAGAGAAGAGATATAAGACGCAGCGTAAAGTGTCGTGTAACTGCGACACCAAGACAGCGAATTCTGTGCTGGGAAATGACCTTTACTGCTGAGATCAAAGGTCACACAAAAGGAAAATCAATCAGAGCGACACAAAGAATCCTGCACAGTGTGAACTATCACCGAGAACTGAGGAGGACCCCGAGTGCAGGGAAACACCTCAATAATAGTCACTACTGCCCCCTACTGGTAATAGCGTAGTGCCACCTGCAGTCCTATGTAACAGCACAGATGTGGTAGATGTTACCTGCAGTCCTATGTAACAGCACAGGTGTGGTAGATGTGACCTGCAGTCCTATGTAACACCACAGGTGTGGTAGATGTGACCTGCAGTCCTATGTAACAGCACAGATGTGGTAGATGTGACCTGCAGTCCTATGTAACACCACAGGTGTGGTAGATGTAACCTGCAGTCCTATGTAACAGCACAGATGTGGTAGATGTGACCTGCAGTCCTATGTAACACCACAGATGTGGTAGATGTGACCTGCAGTCCTATGTAACACCACAGATAACACAGTGATATCTCTGAGTACAGATCATGTAGTAGATGTGTCCTGCAGTCCTATGTAACACCACAGATAACACAGTGATATCTCCGAGTACAGATCATGTAGTAGATGTGTCCTGCAGTCCTATGTAACACCACAGATAACACAGTGATATCTCTGAGAACAGATCATGTAGTAGATGTGTCCTGCAGTCCTATGTAACACCACAGATAACACAGTGATATCTCTGAGTACAGATCATGTAGTAGATGTGTCCTGCAGTCCTATGTAACACCACAGATAACACAGTGATATCTCTGAGTACAGATCATGTAGTAGATGTGTCCTGCAGTCCTATGTAACACCACAGATAACACAGTGATATCTCTGAGTACAGATCATGTAGTAGATGTGTCCTGCAGTCCTATGTAACACCACAGATAACACAGTGATATCTCTGAGTACAGATCATGTAGTAGATGTGTCCTGCAGTCCTATGTAACAGCACAGATAACACAGTGATATCTCTGAGTACAGATCATGTAGTAGATGTGTCCTGCAGTCCTATGTAACACCGCAGATAACACAGTGATATCTCTGAGTACAGATCATGTAGGAGATGTGTCCTGCAGTCCTATGTAACACCACAGATAACACAGTGATATCTCTGAGTACAGATCATGTAGTAGATGTGTCCTGCAGTCCTATGTAACACCACAGATAACACAGTGATATCTCTGAGTACAGATCATGTAGTAGATGTGTCCTGCAGTCCTATGTAACACCACAGATAACACAGTGATATCTCTGAGTACAGATCATGTAGTAGATGTGTCCTGCAGTCCTATGTAACACCACAGATAACACAGTGATATCTCTGAGTACAGATCATGTAGTAGATGTGTCCTGCAGTCCTATGTAACACCACAGATAACACAGTGATATCTCTGAGTACAGATCATGTAGTAGATGTGTCCTGCAGTCCTATGTAACACCACAGATAACACAGTGATATCCCTGAGTACAGATCATGTAGTAGATGTGTCCTGCAGTCCTATGTAACACCACAGGTAACACAGTGATATCTCTGAGTACAGATCATGTAGTAGATGTGACCTGCAGTCCTATGTAACACCACAGATAACACAGTGATATCTCTGAGTACAGATCATGTAGTAGATGTATCCTGCAGTCCTATGTAACACCACAGATAACACAGTGACATCTCTGAGTACAGATCATGTAGTAGATGTGTCCTGCAGTCCTATGTAACACCACAGATAACACAGTGATATCTCTGAGTACAGATCATGTAGTAGATGTGTCCTGCAGTCCTATGTAACACCACAGATAACACAGTGATATCTCTGAGTACAGATCATGTAGTAGATGTGTCCTGCAGTCCTATGTAACACCACAGATAACACAGTGATATCCCTGAGTACAGATCATGTAGTAGATGTGTCCTGCAGTCCTATGTAACACCACAGGTAACACAGTGACATCTCTGAGTACAGATCATGTAGTAGATGTGTCCTGCAGTCCTATGTAACACCACAGATAACACAGTGATATCTCTGAGTACAGATCATGTAGTAGATGTGTCCTGCAGTCCTATGTAACACCACAGATAACACAGTGATATCTCTGAGTACAGATCATGTAGTAGATGTGACCTGCAGTCCTATGTAACACCACAGATAACACAGTGATATCTCTGAGTACAGATCATGTAGTAGATGTGTCCTGCAGTCCTATGTAACACCACAGATAACACACTGATATCTCTCATGATGTCAGATCATGGGGACATCCCTCTCCCTATACGTACAGGACGTATGTCTGGAACTCAGCTAAACCCAGAATCGGGAGACGTGAGCTTCTCGTTGTTTTCATATAAAAGATGACATTTTCCATTGTAAAGCTTTATTACAGAACACTTTGGTGCTGGCGTGTGGCCCGGCCGCCCGGTGAGTGGCATCTCTGCAGAGAGCGGCTCCTGTGCTATAAATGTGATGGATGAGCGGCCACTGCCTCTTATACACAAGCAGATGGCGAGGACCAAGTCGACGGCGAAGACGCGGAAACATTCATTATGGCTGAAGTGACATGTGAAGCCTCAGTAAATATTGAGCAGAACCTGCCGCTCAGAGATAGTCCATTACTTGTGGATGCGGAGCCGTATATTATCAGTGGGCAGTAATACTCAGCGCAGCCGCCTCCACCCAAGAGAAGACTTCTCCAATACTACATGGTGACCTTTATCATTGATATTGGCCTTGCACTTGTGAAGACCATCGCTCTAATAGACTATTTTTTAAATATTGTGGGGGTCCATTTTTCAAGACCATATTTTGAATTGCTGTAACATCTTGACCCACTTTGAGAAGACCACGACTCAAGAAGATCCGTTCTATGATTTGGAGTGATCACGTTGACAGATACCTTACAGCCGACCATTTAGCGTCCTCCATCTGGTCCAACCATGGAACAAACACTGTAAACTTAGACTAATTAAGACAAACACCATCTGCCTCTACATTAACACGGACAATAAAGCCAAGAAGGACACTTCTCAGCCGTTATGTAAGAGCCATTAGGACGCGTCGGCTGCTCTGTGTCTCTGTCACCCCGGCTTATCTTCATTATTACACCATTCATCAAACCCAACTGGAAATTTTAAGACGCAATTACATGACCGCAGATCACTTCTCATAACTGCATTACAAGGAGAAATGTGATAAAAAGGGAACAGTCACATCCGATTTAGAGGCAGAGATCTGTGATCCACCCCCCACCCGCAGGTTCAGGACCTCGCCAAGACTTTGATGTCTTCTTACATAACCAGAACTTGCAGGGTTTACTGACCGGATGGAAGATCCTCTCCCCTCCGCAGATTTAAGGAGAAGGTCATAATAATAATTCTTTATGTTATATATAGCGCCTACAGATTACGCAGCGCTGCACAAAGTGTAAATTGGGGCCCTGTCCCCATGGGGACTCATAATCTAAACAACCTAACTGTATATTTTGGAGTGTGGGAGGAAACTGGAGGACCCGGAGGAAACCCACGCAAACACGGAGAGAACATACAAACTCTTTGCAGATGTTGACCCTCGGTGGGATTTGAACCTAGGACCCCAGTGCTGCAAGGCAGAAGTGCTACCCATAGTTGTCTGTATGTTATGGGGTGATTATAGGGTCCGTCTATGGGGAAGGCTCTAGATGGCTTTGTTCTAAGGACCCTCCCGCTGGTTCTGTTGGGCGATACCCTGACACGTTATGTAATATTGTGTTGTAGCTGGCAGAATGATGTGAGGTGACCACAACTTGGGCAAGACTTGGTTACGAGGGCCCTCTGTCAGGCTTAAGCTGGTCCTAACATGAAGGCTCTGTAACCTGCTCCATTAGAGGGCTGACTACTTTAAGAGGGCACTCTCTGTTGGGCACTCATTGGGTACTCTCCTTCATGTGGGCACTGGCTGGCTCTGATATGGGGAAGGCGCTAGCTGGCCCTAATATGAGTACTCTCCATCCTGCTTCTTTAAAGGGACAGTCTGACCGACTCCTTCATGAGGGCACTCTGGCCAACACTGTTTTAGGGGAAGCTCTAGCCGGCCCTCCAATGGAGGAGCATCTTGGCCGACTCCTTTATGTGGGCACTGGCTGGCTCTGATATGGGGAAGCTCTAGCCGGCCCTCCAATGGAGGAGCATCTTGGCCGACTCCTTTATGTGGGCACTGGCTGGCTTTGATATGGGGAAGCTCTAGCCGGCCCTAATATGAGGGCACCTTGGCCGACTCCTTTATGTGGGCACTGGCTGGCTCTGATATGGGGAAGCTCTAGCCAGCCCTAATATGAGGGCACCTTGGCCGACTCCTTTATGTGGGCACTGGCTGGCTCTGATATGGGGAAGCTCTAGCCGGCCCTAATATGAGGGCACCTTGGCCGACTCCTTTATGTGGGCACTGGCTGGCTCTGATATGGGGAAGCTCTAGCCGGCCCTAATATGAGGGCACCTTGGCCAACTCCTTTATGTGGGCACTGGCTGGCTCTGATATGGGGAAGCTCTAGCCGGCCCTAATATGAGGGCACCTTGGCCGACTCCTTTATGTGGGCACTGGCTGGCTCTGATATGGGGAAGCTCTAGCCGGCCCTAATATGAGGGCACCTTGGCCGACTCCTTTATGTGGGCACTGGCTGACTCTGATATGGGGAAGCTCTAGCCGGCCCTAATATGAGGGCACCTTGGCCGACTCCTTTATGTGGGCACTGGCTGGCTCTGATATGGGGAAGCTCTAGCCGGCCCAAATATGAGGGCACCTTAGCCGACTCCTTTATGTGGGCACTGGCTGGCTCTGATATGGGGAAGCTCTAGCCGGCCCTAATATGAGGGCACCTTGGCCGACTCCTTTATGTGGGCACTGGCTGGCTCTGATATGGGGAAGCTCTAGCCGGCCCAAATATGAGGGCACCTTGGCCGACTCCTTTATGTGGGCACTGGCTGGCTCTGATATGCGGAAGCTCTAGCCGGCCCTAATATGAGGGCATCTTGGCCGACTCCTTTATGTGGGCACTGGCTGGCTCTGATATGGGGAAGCTCTAGCCGGCCCTAATATGAGGGCACCTTGGCCGACTCCTTTATGTGGGCACTGGCTGGCTCTGATATGGGGAAGCTCTAGCCGGCCCTAATATGAGGGCATCTTGGCCGACTCCTTTATGTGGGCACTGGCTGGCTCTGATATGGGGAAGCTCTAGCCGGCCCTAATATGAGGGCACCTTGGCCGACTCCTTTATGTGGGCACTGGCTGGCTCTGATATGGGGAAGCTCTAGCCGGCCCTAATATGAGGGCACCTTGGCCGGCTCCTTTATGTGGGCACTGGCTGGCTCTGATATGGGGAAGCTCTAGCCGGCCCTAATATGAGGGCACCTTGGCCGGCTCCAATGGCCAGCTCTGTAGTAAGAACACCATTGCGGGCTCTGGTAGGGTGGCATTGTTGGATGTCATTATGAGAGAACCCTCTGCATAAATGATGTGAAATAATCTCGAAAATGGGTGCGTTAAATCCTTAACGCTCTTCCTAAAGGTTGTCCACCTCTATCCCTATCAGACAACAATTCTGCTTCTCCTTGTATCTACTCACATTTCATAACTAACCAGGAACTAAGCCAAAACAAGAAGAACGTCTCACACGGGCGGGATAGTAAAATTCTTCTCCCTCCTGGACATTTTGTCAAACCTTATGACTTGCTTGGAGTGAGTTTTATAAGTTCCTGAGATGTCTCCAGGGAGCGGTGAAGCCATGTGATGTGTGACATCTGCTCCCGACTCATCACTATCCCAGTTTTATAGAGTATTGTACGAGAGGCTCTGCTGAGGGTCCACCACCCGCACCTTCTGGCGTCTCTCACTGGGTGACACATCTCCTCCTCGTCACGTTGAGTCTATATGTGAGGATTAGCTGTACCCCAGCCGGATAATTAACTCTGTGCACGGTGTGATTAGGACTCAGGGCCCAGGACACGATAGACGGCAGGAAAATCCAACCGAGGACTTTCCAATGTTTGTGGGGGGTTTAGTGGGACGAGGTTCTTCCATAGATTCATCACAAAGTCGTTCCATTTAATTAGAATACAAATCATGACTTATCTTTGACAATGAGCCTGTAGATGGCAGAATTTGATGACGTTTGTACTTGTTGAATGAGATCCTGACCTCACTACTCAGAGGAACCCACGGGAAACGTAGACGTTCTGCATGAGATGTAGTCTACAAGAATATAGGCACCGGCCAACTTGGCCCAAACACCTTCTAGTGGTGAGATATTCACCATGGTCTTCTTCAACATACTCTCAATGGAATCAATGGAAAAAAAATTAACATCCTGATAGGATATGAACACGCGACTATCCTAGAACCTAATGAGATATTTACAACTTTTTTGTAAGAAGATCTGCCATAAGAATGAGTTAGAACATCAACTTTCTTCAAGGAACCTGGTGCATAAGATAAAGGTAACTTGATATCTTATACCCCGACACCTTCCAATAAGGAAATTTTATAACAATGGGGCTCATTTACTATGGGTCCGTGGATCACATTTTCGTTGGATTTCCCGATGATTTCCGATTAGCGCCGCATTTAACAGGCGTTTTTGGTGCACGTAATCGGATTTTGGCGAATCGGTGCCGGCTTTCACGCAACATAATTCGGGGGGGGTGGCCGTCGAGCGATCCGATTGATTCGGACAACGCGCAGGATTTAACATCACAAATTGTGTCGCAAGACAATGCACTCACTTACACCGGTAGGAACAAGGTGAACTCCGGCAGACCTCAGCGGGGAAGCGACACATGCAGGATCTCGGGCGCACAATGTTGGTGAATCGCTCCGGACTTCCCGGATCGGGGATCGTGACAGGACCGGGTAAGTAAATGTGCCCCAATATTGCAATGATGGTGGAAATCAATGGTGAGACCATCTACTTTTAGTATGAAAGGATATAGAAACAACAAACACCTTCCATTGATGAGATATTCGCAGCCATCACTGATGCTCCACCATAGGAACTACTGGTGGACATCACCCATCAGCCAGGAACCAGGTGGAACCACGAAGGGACCTTGATATTTTTAGCACCTCAACCACATTCCCCCAATGAGATATTCACATGGATATTCCTAAATACACTCCCAGAGCAATGGGTGGAGGAAATCAACCAACTTGTCATCTTGAGTCCTTCATCTCATCTGAGAAGATGCTACTGAGGCCCTAAGCTTTACTGGTTGAGTTCAACGTCCGACCAAGTTTCCCGGCCAAAGCAAGTAGTAGGCACCTCTCATGTCCGGAGCACCTGCACCCGGTAGTCCCTATCAACGTTATATTCACTCATTACCCTCTGTTGATCTTCTAGAGATCAAGGAAGGTTCTGGTGTCAGATGGGGACAAGTTCTAACCTGACCCTTGTGTAGGGTGAGAATAAGTCGTACGTTTAGTCCTTAGAACTTCTTCTCGTAAACATTTTCCCATCAAATTCACAAAGTAACAAAATAATAAAGTTGTCAATACGAATCTATATAAAAAATGTTGCAATCTCACTGCCCCCCCCCCCCCCCCCATGCTATAGACGGTTCTGTACCATGTCCAGGTAACATCCCATTAAAAAGCTGCGCCGATACATTTACGGACGCACAATGTAAATACTCGATGCAAGCCAAATCTCTATAAAAGGAATATTGTTACGTAACATCGGCCGCGAGACCCCATGGATTTCATTCTTCCCCTGCTGCACCTTCCGCTGTGAGTCACTTAAATTCTCAGCACGGATCAATACACAAAAAAAAAAAAATCGCCATTTACCGCCAACACAGTAAAAGCTGAGGCGCCCGGCGTTACCAGAAGCCATAAATCACATCCTGACAACAGGAAAAACATGGGAACAAATAATAAATTATCAAAAGAAACTAAGCGAAATAGAAAAACATCATTTTTTTACGTTTTTTTCACGACCTCATTACGAGAGCCGCTCCTTCTTGTGTCACTGGGGGCAAAAGTTTTGGTTGGTTTCCCTTTTTTTGGGGTAACACAAATAAATTACAGATTATAAATTTTCCAACCTTTCACATCTTTGGGCGTCAACGGATTGTAGGAGAAAGGGGCCGTACGGAAATTATGGTGGTCTAGAAGAAGATCCAATATCACCATAATCTGGCGCAGGGAGGGACCGGAACTTTTTGTCCAGACCATATTTTCATGGGGGAGAACTGCAAGGACCCCAGATGAACACACGAGTCTATCGTAGTAAAAACCATAACAAAACGCAGTAACACGTGGGGCTTAGTAAATTCTGGAAATCATACAACCTGATATCCTGCGCTGATGATATACAGTGGGGGCAGGAAGTGGTGGACATAGTGGTCGGACCTGATATCCTGCGCTGATGATATACAGTGGGGGCAGGCAGTGGTGGACATAGTGGTCGGTCCTGATATCCTGCGCTGATGATATACAGTGGGAGCAGGAAGTGGTGGACATAGTGGTCGGAGCTGATATCCTGCGCTGATGATAGACAGTGGGGGCAGGAAGTGGTGGACATAGTGGTCGGAGCTGATATCCTGCGCTGATGATAGACAGTGGGGGCAGGAAGTGGTGGACATAGTGGTCGGACCTGATATCCTGCGCTGATGATAGACAGTGGGGGCAGGAAGTGGTGGACATAGTGGTCGGAGCTGATATCCTGCGCTGATGATAGACAGTGGGGGCAGGAAGTGGTGGACATAGTGGTCGGACCTGATATCCTGCGCTGATGATATACAGTGGGGGCAGGAAGTGGTGGACATAGTGGTCAGACCTGATATCATGCGCTGATGATATACAGTGGGGGCAGGAAGTGGTGGACATAGTGGTCGGAGCTGATATCCTGCGCTGATGATAGACAGTGGGGGCAGGAAGTGGTGGACATAGTGGTCGGACCTGATATCCTGCGCTGATGATAGACAGTGGGGGCAGGAAGTGGTGGACATAGTGGTCGGAGCTGATATCCTGCGCTGATGATAGACAGTGGGGGCAGGAAGTGGTGGACATAGTGGTCGGACCTGATATCCTGCGCTGATGATATACAGTGGGGGCAGGAAGTGGTGGACATAGTGGTCAGACCTGATATCATGCGCTGATGATATACAGTGGGGGCAGGAAGTGGTGGACATAGTGGTCGGAGCTGATATCCTGCGCTGATGATAGACAGTGGGGGCAGGAAGTGGTGGACATAGTGGTCAGACCTGATATCATGGGCTGATGATATACAGTGGGGGCAGGAAGTGGTGGACATAGTGGTCGGTCCTGATATCCTGCACTGATAAAATACAGTGGGGGCAGGCAGTGGTGGACACAGTGGTCGGACCTGATATCCTGCACTGATGATATACGCCGGGGCAGGCAGTGGTGGACGCAGTGGTCGGACCTGATATCCTGCTTTGCTGATGATATACGCCGGGGCAAGCAGTGGTGGACCAGTGGTCGGACCTGATATCCTGCACTGATGATATACGCCGGGGCAGGCAGTGGTGGACGCAGTGGTCAGACCTGATATCCTGCTGTGCTGATGATATACGCCGGGGCAAGCAGTGGTGGACCAGTGGTCAGACCTGATATCCTGCACTGATGATATACGCCGGGGCAGGCAGTGGTGGACGCAGTGGTCGGACCTGATATGCTGCGCTGATGATATACGCCGGGGCAGGCAGTGGTGGACATAGTGGTCGGTCCTGATATCCTGCGCTGATGATATACAGTGGGGGCAGGAAGTGGTGGACATAGTGGTCGGACCTGATATCCTGCACTGATGATATACAGTGGGGGCAGGAAGTGGTGGACATAGTGGTCGGACCTCATATCCTGCGCTGATGATACACGCCGGGGCAGGAAGTGGTGGGCATAGTGGTCGGTGCTGATATCCTGCACTGATGATATACAGTGGGGGCAGGAAGTGGTGGACATAGTGGTCGGACCTGATATCCTGCACTGATGATACACGCCGGGGCAGGCAGTAGTGGACATAGTGGTCGGACCTGATATCCTGCGCTGATGATATACAGTGGGGGCAGGAAGTGGTGGACATAGTGGTTGGACCTCATATCCTGCGCTGATGATACACGCCGGGGCAGGAAGTGGTGGGCATAGTGGTCGGTCCTGATATCCTGCGCTGATGATATACAGTGGGGGCAGGAAGTGGTGGACATAGTGGTCGGACCTGATATCCTGCGCTGATGATATACAGTGGGGGCAGGAAGTGGTGGACATAGTGGTCGGTCCTGATATCCTGCGCTGATGATATACAGTGGGGGCAGGAAGTGGTGGACACAGTGATCGGACCTGATATCCTGCGCTGATGATATACAGTGGGGGAAGGAAGTGGTGGACATAGTGGTCGGACCTGATATCCTGCGCTGATGATATACAGTGGGGGCAGGAAGTGGTGGACGCAGTGGTCGGACCTGATTTCCTGCTGCTCTTAATATATACGCCGGGGCAGGCAGTGGTGGACGCACGCTGCTTATCACAATTGTTACAATGTATCGGACATGAATACAACCGCTCACTGCATATTGTACAGACTCAATTGTTTGCTCATATCTCAGCCGACAGCATTGATTGCTGAGTGTTTGTTTTAATGTATCAGTGAAGAAGACGGCAACCACACGCCGGCGTTATACTGGGTAGTATATGTCTGATTACACAGGCCAATGTATACAGTATATATATAGTGGTATTATTATGTGTGCTCTATAGGAGGAGATACTATATGACAGTATTATATGCTCTGTACATAGATATATATTCATGGCTACTATCGAGTTACTATTTTATGGGCTCTGTAGGACGAGATACTATATGGCAGTGTAATAATGAAATCCATATGGCGGCATTATGTGGACCAAATATGGCAGAATTATAAAAGATAAAATAAACCCTCTTATGACACCTGCAGAGCCTGGGGCCGGAGTAATGGACAGGACACATCTAATCGTAGTAATTACAGGACAATGTACATAGTAACAGCAATTATAGTAAGTGGCTGCAAGCACTAGAAGCCTGAGATAAGGGATCAGCAAGTGACCTGGAGACAGTCAGGAAGGAGAGGAAACAGTCAGTACAGCCCAATATGAGGGAGCTGTCACTCCAGGGGCCAGTATATACAGCCGGACATACACAGGATAGCTGTCAGTATATACAGCCGGCCATACACAGGATAGCTGTCAGTATATACAGCCGGCCATACACAGGATAGCTGTCAGTATATACAGCCGGACATACACAGGATAGCTGTCAGTATATACAGCCGGCCATACACAGGATAGCTGTCAGTATATACAGCCGGCCATACACAGGATAGCTGTCAGTATATACAGCCGGCCATACACAGGATAGCTGTCAGTATATACAGCCGGCCATACACAGGATAGCTGTCAGTATATACAGCCGGCCATACACAGGATAGCTGTCACTATATACAGCCGGCCATACACAGGATAGCTGTCAGTATATACAGCCGGCCATACACAGGATAGCTGTCAGTATATACAGCCGGCCATACACAGGATAGATGTCAGTATATACAGCCGGCCATACACAGGATAGCTGTCACTATATAGAGCCGGCCATACACAGGATAGCTGTCAGAATATACAGCCAGACATACACAGGATAGCTGTCAGTATATACAGCCGGCCATACACAGGATAGCTGTCACTATATAGAGCCGGACATACACAGGATAGCTGTCACTATATACAGCCGGCATTACACAGGATAGCTGTCAGTATATACAGCCAGCCATACACAGGATAGCTGTCAGTATATACAGCCGGCCATACACAGGATAGCTGTCACTATATACAGCCGACCATACACAGGATAGCTGTCAGTATATACAGCCGGCCATACACAGGATAGCTGTCAGTATATACAGCCGCCATACACAGGATAGCTGTCAGTATATACAGCCGGCCATACACAGGATAGCTGTCAGTATATACAGCCGGCCATACACAGGATAGCTGTCAGTATATACAGCCGGCCATACACAGGATAGCTGTCACTATATACAGCCGGCCATACACAGGATAGCTGTCAGTATATACAGCCGGCCATACACAGGATAGCTGTCACTATATACAGCCGGCCATACACAGGATAGCTGTCAGTATATACAGCCGGCCATACACAGGATAGCTGTCACTATATACAGCCGGCTATACACAGGATAGCTGTCAGTATATACAGCCGGCCATACACAGGATATATGTCAGTATATACAGCCGGCCATACACAGGATAGATGTCAGTATATACAGCCGGCCATACACAGGATAGCTGTCACTATATACAGCCGGCTATACACAGGATAGCTGTCAGTATATACAGCTGGCCATACACAGGATAGCTGTCAGTATATACAGCCGGCCATACACAGGATAGATGTCAGTATATACAGCCGGCCATACACAGGATAGATGTCAGTATATACAGCCGGCCATACACAGGATAGCTGTCACTATATACAGCCGGCTATACACAGGATAGCTGTCAGTATATACAGCCGGCCATACACAGGATAGCTGTCAGTATATACAGCCGGACATACACAGGATAGATGTCAGTATATACAGCCGGCCATACACAGGATAGCTGTCACTATATACAGCCGGCCATACACAGGATAGATGTCAGTATATACAGCCGGCCATACACAGGATAGCTGTCAGTATATACAGCCGGCCATACACAGGATAGCTGTCAGTATATACAGCCGGCCATACACAGGATAGATGTCAGTATATACAGCCAGCCATACACAGGATAGCTGTCAGTATATACAGCCGGACATACACAGGATAGCTGTCACTATATACAGCCGGACATACACAGGATAGCTGTCAGTATATACTGCCGGACATACACAGGATAGATGTCAGTATATACAGCCAGCCATACACAGGATAGCTGTCACTATATACAGCCGGCCATACACAGGATAGCTGTCAGTATATACAGCCGGCCATACACAGGATAGCTGTCAGTATATACAGCCGGCCATACACAGGATAGCTGTCAGTATATACAGCCGCCATACACAGGATAGATGTCAGTATATACAGCCGGCCATACACAGGATAGCTGTCACTATATACAGCCGGCCATACACAGGATAGCTGTCACTATATACAGCCGGCCATACACAGGATAGCTGTCACTATATACAGCCGGCCATACACAGGATAGCTGTCAGTATATACAGCCGGCCATACACAGGATAGCTGTCAGTATATACAGCCGGCCATACACAGGATAGCTGTCAGTATATACAGCCGGCCATACACAGGATAGCTGTCACTATATACAGCCGGCCATACACAGGATAGCTGTCAGTATATACAGCCGGCCATACACAGGATAGCTGTCACTATATACAGCCGGCCATACACAGGATAGCTGTCAGTATATACAGCCGGCCATACACAGGATAGCTGTCAGTATATACAGCCGCCATACACAGGATAGCTGTCAGTATATACAGCCGGCCATACACAGGATAGATGTCAGTATATACAGCCAGCCATACACAGGATAGCTGTCAGTATATACAGCCGCCATACACAGGATAGCTGTCAGTATATACAGCCGGACATACACAGGATAGCTGTCAGTATATACAGCCAGCCATACACAGGATAGCTGTCAGTATATACAGCCGCCATACACAGGATAGCTGTCAGTATATACAGCCGGCCATACACAGGATAGCTGTCAGTATATACAGCCGCCATACACAGGATAGCTGTCAGTATATACAGCCGGCCATACACAGGATAGCTGTCAGTATATACAGCCGGACATACACAGGATAGCTGTCAGTATATACAGCCGGACATACACAGGATAGCTGTCAGTATATACAGCCAGCCATACACAGGATAGCTGTCAGTATATACAGCCGCCATACACAGGATAGCTGTCAGTATATACAGCCGGCCATACACAGGATAGCTGTCAGTATATACAGACGGCCATACACAGGATAGCTGTCAGTATATACAGCCGCCATACACAGGATAGATGTCAGTATATACAGCCGGCCATACACAGGATAGCTGTCACTATATACAGCCGGCCATACACAGGATAGCTGTCAGTATATACAGCCGGCCATACACAGGATAGCTGTCACTATATACAGCCGGCCATACACAGGATAGCTGTCAGTATATACAGCCGGCCATACACAGGATAGCTGTCACTATATACAGCCGGCCATACACAGGATAGCTGTCAGTATATACAGCCGGCCATACACAGGATAGCTGTCACTATATACAGCCGGCCATACACAGGATAGCTGTCAGTATATACAGCCGGCCATACACAGGATAGCTGTCACTATATACAGCCGGCCATACACAGGATAGCTGTCACTATATACAGCCGGCCATACACAGGATAGCTGTCACTATATACAGCCGGCCATACACAGGATAGCTGTCACTATATACAGCCGGCCATACACAGGATAGCTGTCAGTATATACAGCCGGCCATACACAGGATAGCTGTCACTATATACAGCCGGCCATACACAGGATAGCTGTTAGTCCAGGGACCTGATTGCTATATTGAACACAATCTTTGTACGACTCTCAGACTATCCGGGACGACTGATGATTATAACACACATAAGTCTATGTGTGCACAGGCTCATAGCACAGCAGTGTGAGGAGTAATGTGTCCGGGGGCAGCAGCAGTAACGTTTTCTACTCTATAGATCCCTGAGCACGTCCCTCCCCCACACAGATATATTCCACAGGACATCTCATACTTTACAACCATCCAAGGACCTAAATGTGATTTATTACCCTGAGAACATCTGCAAAAATACGGAAACAAGACTCCAGTGTCAGTATCACCGCGCTGAGCGCAGCCACGGGGCCACGGAGGAGGGGACACAGGGGGCAGCACTTATCATATATTATATAATGATCCAGGGGAACTGAGATATTACATTGTTTGTCCATTATCTATCTATCAATCAACTATCTATCTATCTATCTATCTATCTATCTATCTATCTATCAACTATCTATCTATCTCCTATCTATCTATCTATCTCATATCTATCTATCTCATATCTATCTATCTATCTATCTATCTATCTATCTATCTATCTATCTCATATCTATCTATCTCATATCTATCTATCTATCTGTCTATCTATCTATCTCCTATCTATCTAATATCTATCTATCTATCTATCTATCTCATATCTATCTATCTATCTATCTATCTATCTATCTATCTATCTATCTATCTATCTATCTCATATCTATCTATCTATCTCATATCTATCTATCTATCTCTTATCTATCTATCTATCTATCTATCTCCTATCTATCTCCTATCTATCTATCTATCTATCTATCTATCTCCTATCTATCTATCTATCTATCTATCTATCTCCTATCTATCTATTTATCTCTCTATCTCCTATCTATCTATCTCTCTATCTCTCTCCTATCTATCTATCTCCTATCTATCTATCTATCTATCTATCTCCTATCTATCTATCTATCTCCTATCTATCTATCTATCTATCTATATATCTCCTATATATCTATCTCCTATCTATCTATCTATCTCCTATCTATCTATCTATCTATCTATCTATCTCCTATCTATCTATCTATCTATCTATCTATCTCTCTCCTTTCTATCTATCTATCTCTCTCTCTCCTATCTATCTATCTATCTCTCTCCTATCTATCTATCTATCTATCTATCTATCTATCTCCTATCTATCTATCTCATATCTATCTATCTATCTCTCTCCTATCTATCTATATATCTATCTTATATCTGTGTGATGTATGTGACCATATTCTGGATGATGGGGGTGATAGTGCAAACACATCAGGACCTTTACACCCCCTATTCTCCTCTCAGACTATTCTCTATACCTCAGGTAGAGGCCGCCCCGTCCCCTGGATCATTCAAGTTTCAAAATTCCTGAGAAACAAGTAGTCAGGACCTGCTCATCGTCCTCTGGTTCCTGAAGAGGTGAAGGCACCCTCATTCCTGATGGACCATGGATGGTCCTGCTATAGTGACACTTGTGTAGTGCTGGGACAGAGAGCTGGAATCAGAACCAGCTGGTTGGAGCTCTGGCCCCTGGGCCCTGTCTATAGGATATCAACCATTGTATCTATAGGACTGGCCATAGGTCCTGCCTGTGACATCATCAGTCAGTGTGATGTCATCAGTGCACAGTAGCTGAGAATAGCTCTCACACATGGCGTGTAGCAGTGGCCCGGGGGGTGACAGTAGCATGGTGTCTATTTTTGAGCTCTCCTCGCACCCCTCCTCTCAGCTCCTCCCTGATACTCCCCCCCCCCCCCCTTATATTTCTAATTTGTTACATAGTACAGAAAGGTGACAGAAAACATGTGCTAAATATAGCGGCCCTAGTATTCCCATCCCTGGACCCTCACTGACTGCACGTCCCTGCATCCACACTGCTCATGTAATGGAAGGAGCCCCCAGACTGGTGAGACCCTCACAAACTATAGAGGAGCCCCCCCCCCCCCCCCCTCCCCAGATCTGGAAAGAAACTGATACATTGTACATAACATCCAGCAACCCAGATACAGGCTGTACATGAGACTGCAACACATGGAGGGTGCTCTGTGTATAATCTGATTATCCATCTGTATCTATCATCTATCTATCTATCTATCTATCTATCTCATATCTATCTATCTATCTATCTCATATCTATCTATCTATCTATCTATCTATCTATCTATCTCATATCTATCTATCTATCTATCTATCTATCTATCTATCTATCTATCTATCTCCTATCTATCTATCTATCTATTTATCTATCTCCTATCTATCTATCTATCTCCTATCTATCTATCTATCTCTCTATCTCATATCTATCTATCTATCTATCTATCTATCAATCTCATATCTATCTATCAATCAATCTCATATCTATCTATCTATCTATCTATCTATCTATCTATCTATCTCATATCTATCTCCTATCTATCTATCTATCTATCTATCTATCTATCTATCTATCTCCTATCTATCTATCTATCTATCTCCTATCTATCTATCTATCTATCTATCTATCTCCTATCTATCTATCTATCTCCTATCTATCTATATATCTATCTATCTATCTATCTATCTCATATCTATCTATCAATCAATCTCATATATATCTATCTATCTCCTATCTATCTATCTATTTATCTATCTATCTATCTATCTATCTATCTATCTATCTCCTATCTATCTATCTATATCATATCTATCTCCTATCTATCTATCTATCTATCTATCTATCTATCTATCTATCTATCCATCCATCCATCCATCCATCCATCCATCTATCTATATATATCTATCTCATATCTATCTATCTATCTATCTATCTATCTATCTATATCATATATATCTCCTATCTATCTATCTATCTCCTATCTATCTATCTATCTATCTATCTATCATCTATCTATCTATCATCTATCTATCTATCTATCTATCTATCTATCTCCTATCTATCTATCTATCTATCTATCTATCTCCTATCTATCTATATATCTATCTATCTATCTATCTCATATCTATCTATCAATCAATCTCATATATATCTATCTATCTATCTCCTATCTATCTATCTATCTATCTATCTCCTATCTATCTATCTATATCATATCTATCTCCTATCTATCTATCTATCTATCTATCTATCTATCTATCTATCTATCCATCCATCCATCCATCCATCCATCCATCCATCCATCTATCTATATATATCTATCTCATATCTATCTATCTATCTATCTATATCATATATATCTCCTATCTATCTATCTATCTATCTATATATATCTATCTCATATCTTTCTATCTTTCTAGCTGCTGTATCTAATACTGAAATGCATGTACAGTATTCATCACATTATTTCATCTAATTGTCTATCTATCTCCCATACATCTATCACCACCTCTTTCTCTCCATCCATCTATCCCTGTCACATCTCAGTCCTGAATCCTCAGGGTGTCCTGACCTGACAGATACTTCTGTGACTTTTATCTACTCATCACTTTCAGAGAGAAATCTTTAACTACTTCCATCCCAGCGGTCTACTACACCCAGACCTCCCTTGTATAATGACTTTACCAGAAGCACATGGATGAGCAGACTCCCCGGTACCTACCTATAGTGGTGATCACAGTGATGGCAAAGTAGAAGGACCCTGCGAAGGTCCACTGTACTCCAGCCTTGTGTGGCTTGAGCTTCAGGACCACCCACTCCAGCTCCTTGTAGTTGTCCTCGGTCAGGTTATACTTGCCCTGGAGCTCACTCCTCTTGTCCTCCAGCTTCTTCTTCTCTGTGGTTTCCTCATCTGACTCCAGGACATCAAAGACAGCAGCTCCCACCAGCAGGTAGGTGAAGGTGCAGATGATGAGAGCCAATGTCCTCACGTTCTGCCTCTTCATGCTGAGGCTCTGGGGGTCTCAGGGGCTCCCTGTAGGTTCATGGCTGCAGCAGAGGTCCATGGAGGTCCTGCCTGGTGATGAGTGCTGGTCCTGCCTCGTGATGTATTCCAGTCCTGGCCGTAGCTGGTGAAGAGTGCAGGACCTGGATGAAGCAGAGGTCCTGCCTGGTGATGAGTACTGGTGCTGCCTCGTGATGTGCTGGACCTGGATGTAACAGAGGTCCTGCCTGGTGAAAAGTGCGGGACCTGGATGTAGCAGAGGTCCTGCCTGGTGGAAAGTGCGGGACCTGGATGTAGCAGAGGTCCTGCCTGGTGGAAAGTGCGGGACCTGGATGTAGCAGAGGTCCTGCCTGGTGAAAAGTGCGGGAGCTGGATGTAGCCGAGGTCCTGCCTGGTGGAAAGTGCGGGACCTGGATGTAGCAGAGGTCCTGCCTGGTGGAAAGTGCGGGACCTGGATGAAGCAGAGGTCCTGTCTGGTGGAAAGTGCAGGACCTGGATGTAGCAGAGGTCCTGCCTGGTGGAAAGTGCGGGACCTGGATGTAGCAGAGGTCCTGCCTGGTGGAAAGCGCGGGACCTGGATGAAGCAGAGGTCCTGCCTGGTGGAAAGTGCTGGATGTAGCAGAGGTCCTGCCTGGTGGAGAGTGCTGGACCTGGATGAAGCAGAGGTCCTGCTTGGTGGAAAGTGCGGGACCTGTATGTAGCAGAGGTCCTGCCTGGTGGAAACTGCTGGTCCTGGATGTAACAGAGGTCCTGCCTGGTGGAAAGTGCTGGATGTAGCAGAGGTCCTGCCTGGTGGAGAGTGCTGGACCTGGATGTAGCAGAGGTCCTGCCTGGTGGAGAGTGCTGGACCTGGATGTAGCAGAGGTCCTGCCTGGTGGAAAGTGCTGGATGTAACAGAGGTCCTGCCCGGTGAAGTGCTGGTCCTGGCTGTAGCGGAGGTCCTGCCTGGTGAAGTGTGCTGGTCCTGGCTGCAGCAGAGGTCCTGCCCGATGAAGTGTGCTGGTCCTGGCTGTAGCGGAGGTCCTGCCCGGTGAAGTGTGCTGGTCCTGGCTGCAGCAGAGGTCCTGCCTGGTGAAGTGTGCTGGTCCTGGCTGCAGCAGAGGTCCTGCCCGATGAAGTGTGCTGGTCCTGGCTGTAGCGGAGGTCCTGCCCGGTGAAGTGCTGGTCCTGGCTGCTGCTCTCTGGGAGCTGTCCTTTCAGCACCACCCTCGGGAGGCTCAGGCACCGCCAGCCCCGGCCATATAAGGATCTCTGCTCTCAAAAGGGGAGGGCAGGGACAGGGGGACAGGCACACTCAGCCCCTGCCACCAAACCTCTCATCCCTGGGACCAGGACACCATGTCCCTCTCTTGGATGGAGCCCTGTCCTGTGTCAGCACAGAGACCCCCGCAGCATCTCATCAACCCCCCTGCACAGCAGCTCCGACCCCTGGTGCAGGGCGCAGGCAATAACAATGGGGTCCTGGCAGTGGGTGCAGGTTACAGCAATAGGGTCCTGGCAGTGGGTGCAGGTTACAGCAATAGGGTCCTGACAGTGGGTGCAGGCTACAGCAATAGGGTCCTGGCAGTGGGTGCAGTTTACAGCAATAGGGTCCTGGCAGTGGGTGCAGGTTACAGCACTGAGGTCCTGACAGTGGGTGCAGGCTACAGCACTGAGGTCCCGGTAGTGGGTGCAGGTTACAGCAATAGGGTCCTGGCAGTGGGTGCAGGTTACAGCACTGAGGTCCTGGCAGTGGGTGCAGGCTACAGCACTGAGGTCCTGGCAGTGGGTGCAGGTTACAGCACTGAGGTCCTGGCAGTGGGTGCAGGCTACAGCACTGAGGTCCTGGCAGTGGGTGCAGGTTACAGCACTGAGGTCCTGGCAGTGGGTGCAGGTTACAGCACTGAGGTCCTGGCAGTGGGTGCAGGCTACAGCACTGAGGTCCTGGCAGTGGGTGCAGGCTACAGCACTGAGGTCCTGGCAGTGGGTGCAGGCTACAGCACTGAGGTCCTGGCAGTGGGTGCAGGTTACAGCACTGAGGTCCTGGCAGTGGGTGCAGGCTACAGCACTGAAGTCCTGGCAGTGGGTGCAGGCTACAGCACTGAGGTCCTGGCAGTGGGTGCAGGCTACAGCACTGAGGTCCTGGCAGTGGGTGCAGGTTACAGCAATAGGGTCCTTGCAGTGGGTGCAGGCTACAGCAATAGGGTCCTGGCAGTGGGTGCAGGCTACAGCAAGGAATAATCTCCAGGAATGGGAAGACACAGCACCAGTGCACTGAGCAGTCTCACAATAGCAGAGACAGGAATAGCAGAGCTGTAAGGAGACCTCCCCAGCCCCAGCCCATGTCACAGGAGGGGACCCCGGAGAGATGACACAGAGGAGGTGCTAGCACCAGGACACAGGGCTGGGGGCTACACATCAGGTCCTGCTCAGATGACACAAACAGGAATAGCAGAGCAGCAGGACCTCCTTATCTGCCAGGCTGGGACCTTGGAGAGGGTTTCTTAAAGGTCCAATAGGCAAATACCATACTGGGCTCCGGATATAGCCCTTCTCCTGCCATGTCCTAGGGCAATCTACAAGGAAGGGACCTGGGGCTCCAAGAAAGACTTGTGTCAGGGGATCATAAAAAAAGGAGGAGAAAACTAGTAACAGGAGGATTATATACAGGGGGAGGTATATACAGAAAGAGAGGGTATATAGAGGAGGAGGGGGATATACAGGAGAAGAGGGTATATACAGAAAGAGAGGAGAGAGTATACACAGGAGGGGGTATATACAGAAAAAGAGGGTATATAGAGGAGGAGGGGGGATATACAGGAGAAGAGGGTATATACAGAATGTGGGTGTATATACAGAAAGAGAGGGTATATACAGGAGAAGAGAGTATATAGAGGAAGGGGTATATACAGGAGGAGAAGGTATACACAGGAACGCAATATACAGGAAGAGACGGTAAATAATGGAGGAGGGGGTATATACAGGAGGAGCGATATATACAATGAAGGTGGGGGTATATACAGGAGGAGAAGATATACACAGGAACGCAATATACAGAAAAAGAGGGTATATAGAGGAGGAGGGGGGATATACAGGAGAAGAGGGTATATACAGAATGTGGGTGTATATACAGAAAGAGAGGGTATATACAGGAGGAGAAGGTATACACAGGAACGCAATATACAGGAAGAGAGGGTAAATAATGGAGGAGGGAGTATATACAGGAGCAGGGGGTATAGACAAGAGGAGCGATATATACAATGGAGGTGGGGGTATAGACAAGAGGAGCGATATATACAATGGAGGTGGGGGTATATACAGGAGGAGCGATATATACAATGGAGGTGGGGGTATATACAGGTGGAAGGGGTATATACATGAGGAGGGGGTATATACAGGTGGATGGGGGTATATACAGGTGGAAGGGGTATATACAGGAGGAGGGGGGTATATACAGGTGGAGGGGTATATACAGGTGGAAGGGGTATATACAGGAGGAGGGGGTATATACAGTGGAGTAAGGGTATATACAGTTGGATAGTGGGGTAAGGGTATATGATGGGGGTAGGGGGCATATAATTAGAGGGCAAGTCCTTGTGCACATGGGGGTAGGGACTGCACTGTCCTCCCAGAGAGGTCTCATGCATTGATCAGTAGAGATGTCAGCTCTGTCTGCAGATGATTGCACACAGCAGGTGCCACCCCCTCCCCACTACAAGACATCTGTCCAGATTACATCCCCTCCCCCTCCATAGTCTGTGTCATACAATGTGATATAATCCACATGAGCTGTTACAGGGTGGAGCACTACAAGTCTCAGCACAACCAACCAGCCACAGTCTGGAAACCAGAATTCACTAATTCTTCACGACTATTGATGAGCTCCACACCAGTCTCCCCCTAGTGGTGACCATGGCTGAGCAGCAGCTATTGGATACACTGCAGATTGGAAATCTACACCTTAAAGGGGAAGTACAATACAAAATACAATATTACATAGTGTGGTAGGAGGTAGGTGTCCCCCATATATATGTGTGGAGTGGGACACATACAGGGTATAGGAAGACTAAGGGCCACATTTATCAAAACCTGCGCAGTCTGTACTAAGTGCAGTCACTATTCTGCTGCAGATTACTGAATACTGGCACATAATCTTCATTACTCTGGCGCCTCCTACAGTGCAATGTACAGCAGATAATACAGGGCTGTGTAGTGTATAGAGGCAGTGCACTGTACAGCAGATAATACAGGGTGTGTAGTATATAGAGGCAGTGCACTGTACAGCAGATAATACAGGGTGTGTAGTATATAGAGGCAGTGCACTGTACAGCAGATAATACAGGGTGTGTAGTATATAGAGGCAGTGCACTGTACAGCAGATAATACAGGGTGTGTAGTATATAGAGGCAGTGCACTGTACAGCAGATAATACAGGGTGTGTAGTATATAGAGGCAGTGTACTGTACAGCAGATAATACAGGCTGTGTAGTATATAGAGACAGTGCACTGTACAGCAGATAATACAGGGTGTGTAGTATATAGAGGCAGTGCACTGTACAGCAGATAATACAGGGCTGTGTAGTATATAGAGGCAGTGCACTGTACAGCAGATAATACAGGGATGTGTAGTATATAGAGGCAGTGTACTGTACAGCAGATAATACAGGCTGTGTAGTATATAGAGGCAGTGCACTGTACAGCAGATAATACAGGGTGTGTAGTATATAGAGGCAGTGCACTGTACAGCAGATAATACAGGCTGTGTAGTATATAGAGGCAGTGCACTGTACAGCAGATAATACAGGGCTGTGTAGTATATAGAGGCAGTGCACTGTACAGCAGATAATACAGGGCTGTGTAGTATATAGAGGCAGTGCACTGTACAGCAGATAATACAGGTTGTGTAGTATATAGAGGCAGTGCACTGTACAGCAGATAATACAGGGTGTGTAGTATATAGAGGCAGTGCACTGTACAGCAGATAATACAGGGTGTGTAGTATATAGAGGCAGTGCACTGTACAGCAGATAATACAGGGCTGTGTAGTATATAGAGGCAGTGCACTGTACAGCAGATAATACAGGGCTGTGTAGTATATAGAGGCAGTACACTGTACAGCAGATAATACAGGGCTGTGTAGTATATAGAGGCAGTGCACTGTACAGCAGATAATACAGGGTGTGTAGTATATAGAGGCAGTGCGCTGTACAGCAGATAATACAGGGCTGTGTAGTATATAGAGGCAGTGCACTGTACAGCAGATAATACAGGGCTGTGTAGTATATAGAGGCAGTGCACTGTACAGCAGATAATACAGGGCTGTGTAGTATATAGAGGCAGTGCACTGTACAGCAGATAATACAGGGCTGTGTAGTATATAGAGGCAGTGCACTGTACAGCAGATAATACAGGGCTGTGTAGTATATAGAGGCAGTGCGCTGTACAGCAGATAATACAGGGTGTGTAGTATATAGAGGCAGTGCACTGTACAGCAGATAATACAGGGTGTGTAGTATATAGAGGCAGTGCACTGTACAGCAGATAATACAGGGTGTGTAGTATATAGAGGCAGTGCACTGTACAGCAGATAATACAGGGTGTGTAGTATATAGAGGCAGTGCACTGTACAGCAGATAATACAGGGCTGTGTAGTATATAGAGGCAGTGCACTGTACAGCAGATAATACAGGGCTGTGTAGTATATAGAGGCAGTGCACTGTACAGCAGATAATACAGGGCTGTGTAGTATATAGAGGCAGTGCGCTGTACAGCAGATAATACAGGGCTGTGTAGTATATAGAGGCAGTGCACTGTACAGCAGATAATACAGGGCTGTGTAGTATATAGAGGCAGTGCGCTGTACAGCAGATAATACAGGGTGTGTAGTATATAGAGGCAGTGCACTGTACAGCAGATAATACAGGCTGTGTAGTATATAGAGGCAGTGCACTGTACAGCAGATAATACAGGGTGTGTAGTATATAGAGGCAGTGCACTGTACAGCAGATAATACAGGGTGTGTAGTATATAGAGGCAGTGCACTGTACAGCAGATAATACAGGGTGTGTAGTATATAGAGGCAGTGCACTGTACAGCAGATAATACAGGGTGTGTAGTATATAGAGGCAGTGCACTGTACAGCAGATAATACAGGGCTGTGTAGTATATAGAGGCAGTGCACTGTACAGCAGATAATACAGGGCTGTGTAGTATATAGAGGCAGTGCACTGTACAGCAGATAATACAGGGCTGTGTAGTATATAGAGGCAGTGCACTGTACAGCAGATAATACAGGGTGTGTAGTATATAGAGGCAGTGCACTGTACAGCAGATAATACAGGGCTGTGTAGTATATAGAGGCAGTGCACTGTACAGCAGATAATACAGGGTGTGTAGTATATAGAGGCAGTGCACTGTACAGCAGATAATACAGGGCTGTGTAGTATATAGAGGCAGTGTACTGTACAGCAGATAATACAGGGCTGTGTAGTATATAGAGGCAGTGCACTGTACAGCAGATAATACAGGGCTGTGTAGTATATAGAGGCAGTGCACTGTACAGCAGATAATACAGGGCTGTGTAGTATATAGAGGCAGTGCACTGTACAGCAGATAATACAGGGCTGTGTAGTATATAGAGGCAGTGCACTGTACAGCAGATAATACAGGCTGTGTAGTATATAGAGGCAGTGCACTGTACAGCAGATAATACAGGGTGTGTAGTATATAGAGGCAGTGCACTGTACAGCAGATAATACAGGCTGTGTAGTATATAGAGCCAGTGCACTGTGCAGCAGATAATACAGGGCTGTGTAGTATATAGAGGCAGTGCACTGTACAGCAGATAATACAGGGCTGTGTAGTATATAGAGGCAGTGCACTGTACAGCAGATAATACAGGGTGTGTAGTATATAGAGGCAGTGCACTGTACAGCAGATAATACAGGGCTGTGTAGTATATAGAGGCAGTGCACTGTACAGCAGATAACACAGGGCTGTGTAGTATATAGAGGCAGTGCACTGTACAGCAGATAATACAGGGCTGTGTAGTATATAGAGGCAGTGCACTGTACAGCAGATAATACAGGGCTGTGTAGTATATAGAGGCAGTGCACTGTACAGCAGATAATACAGGGCTGTGTAGTATATAGAGGCAGTGTACTGTACAGCAGATAATACAGGGTGTGTAGTATATAGAGGCAGTGCACTGTACAGCAGATAATACAGGCTGTGTAGTATATAGAGGCAGTGCACTGTACAGCAGATAATACAGGTCTGTGTAGTATATAGAGGCAGTGCACTGTACAGCAGATAATACAGGGCTGTGTAGTATATAGAGGCAGTTATGGGATCCCTATATAACAGCGCAGGCCCCGGCTTCAGGGATATCGCTTCATCCTGCAGGAATAGATAACAGATAATGGATCAATGAGGTGACGGCCCCCTGATCGGCAATGACAGGAGCGCAGCCCCGGAGAGCAGCACAGCACAGTACTACTACTCCTATCCTGTATATATGGGCACAGCACAGTACTACTACTCCTATCCTGTATATATGGGCACAGCACAGTACTACTACTCCTATCCTGTATATATAGGTACAGCACAGTACTACTACTCCTATCCTGTATATATGGACACAGCACAGTACTACTACTCCTATCCTGTATATATGGGCACAGCACAGTACTACTACTCCTATCCTGTATATATGGGCACAGCACAGTACTACTACTCCTATCCTGCATATATGGGCACAGCACAGTACTACTACTCCCTTCCTGTATATATGGACACAGCACAGTACTACTACTCCTATCCTGTATATATGGACACAGCACAGTACTACTACTCCAATCCTGTATATATGGACACAGCACAGTACTACTACTCCTCTCCTGTATATATAGGTACAGCACAGTACTACTACTCCTATCCTGTATATATGGACACAGCACAGTACTACTACTCCTATCCTGTATATATGGGCACAGCACAGTACTACTACTCCTATCCTGTATATATAAGCACAGCACAGTACTACTACTCCTATCCTGTATATATGGACACAGCACAGTACTACTACTCCTCTCCTGTATATATGGACACAGCACAGCACTACTACTCCTATCCTGTATATATGGGCACAGCACAGTACTACTACTCCTATCCTGTATATATGGACACAGCACAGTACTACTACTCCCATCCTATATATATGGACACAGCACAGTACTACTACTCCTATCCTGTATATATGGACACAGTACAGTACTACTACTCCTATCCTGTATATATGGACACAGCACAGTACTACTACTCCTATCCTGTATATATGGGCACAGCACAGTACTACTACTCCTATCCTGTATATATGGGCACTGCACAGTACTACTACTCCTATCCTGTATATATGGGCACAGCACAGTACTACTTCTGCTATCCTGTATATATGGACACAGCACAGTACTACTACTCCTATCCTGTATATATGGGCACAGCACAGTACTACTACTCCTATCCTGTATATATGGGCACAGCACAGTACTACTACTCCCTTCCTGTATATATGGACACAGCACAGTACTACTACTCCTATCCTGTATATATGGACACAGCACAGTACTACTACTCCAATCCTGTATATATGGACACAGCACAGTACTACTACTCCTCTCCTGTATATATGGGCACAGCACAGCACTACTACTCCTATCCTGTATATATGGGCACAGCACAGTACTACTACTCCTATCCTGTATATATGGACACAGCACAGTACTACTACTCCCATCCTATATATATGGACACAGCACAGTACTACTACTCCTATCCTGTATATATGGGCACAGCAGAGTACTACTCCTCCTATCCTGTATATATGGGCACAGCACAGTACTACTACTCCTATCCTGTATATATGGGCACAGCACAGTACTACTACTCCTCTCCTGTATATATGGACAAAGTACTACTACTCCTGTCCTGTATATATGGACACAGCACAGTACTACTACTCCCATCCTATATATGTGGACACAGCACAGTACTACTACTCCTATCCTGTATATATGGACACAGTACAGTACTACTACTCCTATCCTGTATATATGGACACAGCACAGTACTACTACTCCTATCCTGTATATATAAGCACAGCACAGTACTACTACTCCTATCCTGTATATATGGGCACAGCACAGTACTACTACTCCTATCCTGTATATGTGGGCACAGCACAGTACTACTTCTGCTATCCTGTATATATGGGCACAGCACAGTACTACTACTCCCTTCCTGTATATATGGACACAGCACAGTACTACTACTCCTATCCTGTATATATGAGCACAGCACAGTACTTCTACTCCTATTCTGTATATATGGACACAGCACAGTACTACTACTCCTATCCTGTATATATGGACACAGCACAGTACTACTACTCCTATCCTGTATATATGTGCACAGCACAATACTACTACTCCTATCCTGTATATATGAGTACAGCACAGTACTACTACTCCTATTCTGTATATATGGACACAGCACAGTACTACTACTCCTATCCTGTATATATGGACACAGCACAGTACTACTACTCCTATCCTGTATATATGAGTACAGCACAGTACTACTACTCCTATCCTGTATATATGGACACAGCACAGTACTACTGCTCCCATCCTGTATATATGAGTACAGCACAGTACTACTACTCCTATCCTGTATATATGGGCACAGCACAGTACTACTACTCCTATCCTGTATATATGAGTACAGCACAGTACTACTACTCATCTCCTGTATATATGGACACAGCACAGTACTACTACTCCTATCTTGTATATATGAGTACAGCACAGTACTACTACTCCTATTCTGTATATATGGACACAGCACAGTACTACTACTCCTATCCTGTATATATGGACACAGCACAGTACTACTACTCCTATCCTGTATATATGAGAACAGCACAGTACTACTACTCCTATCCTGTATATATGGACACAGCACAGTACTACTGCTCCCATCCTGTATATATGGGCACAGCACAGTACTACTACTCCTATCCTGTATATATGGGCACAGCACAGTACTACTACTCCTCTCCTGTATATATGGGCACAGCACACTACTACTACTCCTATCCTGTGTATATGAGTACAGCACAGTACTACTACTCCCTTCCTGTATATATGGACACAGCAAAGTACTACTACTCCTATCCTGTATATATGGGCACAGCACAGTACTACTACTCCTATCCTGTATATATGAGTACAGCACAGTACTACTACTCATCTCCTGTATATATGGACACAGCACAGTACTACTACTCCTATCTTGTATATATGAGTACAGCACAGTACTACTACTCCTATTCTGTATATATGGACACAGCACAGTACTACTACTCCTATCCTGTATATATGGACACAGCACAGTACTACTACTCCTATCCTGTATATATGAGAACAGCACAGTACTACTACTCCTATCCTGTATATATGGACACAGCACAGTACTACTGCTCCCATCCTGTATATATGGACACAGCACAGTACTACTACTCCTATCCTGTATATATGGACACAGCACAGTACTACTACTCCTATCCTGTATATATGTGCACAGCACAATACTACTACTCCTATCCTGTATATATGAGTACAGCACAGTACTACTACTCCTGTTCTGTATATATGGACACAGCACAGTACTACTACTCCTATCCTGTATATATGGACACAGCACAGTACTACTACTCCTATCCTGTATATATGAGCACAGCACAGTACTACTACTCCTATCCTGTATATATGAGTACAACACAGTACTACTACTCCTATCCTGTATATATGGACACAGCACAGTAATACTGCTCCCATCCTGTATATATGGGCACAGCACAGTACTACTACTCCTATTCTGTATATATGGGCACAGCACAGTACTACTACTCCTCTCCTGTATATATGGGCACAGCACAGTACTACTACTCCTATCCTGTATATATCAGTACAGCACAGTACTACTACTCATCTCCTGTATATATGGGCACAGCACAGTACTACTACTCCTATCCTGTATATATGGGCACAGCACAGTACTACTACTCCTCTCCTGTATATATGGGCACAGCACAGTACTACTACTCCTCTCCTGTATATATGGGCACAGCACAGTACTACTACTTCTATCCTGTATATATGACACAGCACAGTACTAAGACTCCTCTCCTGTATTTATGTGCACATCACAGTACTACTACTACTCCTATCCTGTATATATGGGCACCGCACAGTACTACTACTGCTCCCATCCTGTATATATGGACACAGCACGGTACTACTACTCCTATCCTGTATATATGGACACAGTACAGTACTACTACTCCTATCCTGTATATATGTGCACAGCACAGTACTACTACTCCTATCCTGTATATATGAGTACAGCACAGTACTACTACTCCTATCCTGTATATATGGACACAGCACAGTACTACTACTCCTATCCTGTATATATGGGCACAGCACAGTACTACTACTCCCTTCCTGTATATATGGACACAGCACAGTACTACTACTCCTATCCATTATATATGAGCACAGCACAGTACTACTACTCCTATTCTGTATATATGGACACAGCACAGTACTACTACTCCTATCCATTATATATGAGCACAGCACAGTACTACTACTCCTATCCTGTATATATGGGCACAGCACAGTACTACTACTCCTATCCTGTATATATGGGCACAGCACAGTACTACTCCCTTCCTGTGTATATGGACACAGCACAGTACTACTACTCCTATCCTCTATATATGTGCACAGCACAGTACTACTACTCCTATCCTGTATATATGAGTACAGCACAGTACTACTACTCCTATCCTGTATATATGAGCACAGCACTGTACTACTACTCCTATCCTGTATATATGGACACAGCACAGTACTACTGCTCCCATCCTGTATATATGGACACAGCACAGTACTACTAGTCCTATCCTGTATATATGGGCACAGCACAGTACTACTACTCCTATCCTGTATATATGAGCACAGCACAGTACTATTACTCCTATCCTGTATATATGGACACAGCACAGTACTACTGCTCCCATCCTGTATATATGGGCACAGCACAGTACTACTACTCCTATCCTGTATATATGGACACAGCACAGTACTACTACTCCTATCCTGTATATATGGGCACAGCACAGTACTACTACTCCTATCCTGTATATATGAGTACAGCACAGTACTACTACTCATCTCCTGTATATATGGACACAGCACAGTACTACTACTCCTATCTTGTATATATGAGTACAGCACAGTACTACTACTCCTATTCTGTATATATGGACACAGCACAGTACTACTACTCCTATCCTGTATATATGGACACAGCACAGTACTACTACTCCTATCCTGTATATATGAGAACAGCACAGTACTACTACTCCTATCCTGTATATATGGACACAGCACAGTACTACTGCTCCCATCCTGTATATATGGGCACAGCACAGTACTACTACTCCTATCCTGTATATATGGGCACAGCACAGTACTACTACTCCTCTCCTGTATATATGGGCACAGCACACTACTACTACTCCTATCCTGTGTATATGAGTACAGCACAGTACTACTACTCCCTTCCTGTATATATGGACACAGCAAAGTACTACTACTCCTATCCTGTATATATGGGCACAGCACAGTACTACTACTCCTATCCTGTATATATGAGTACAGCACAGTACTACTACTCATCTCCTGTATATATGGACACAGCACAGTACTACTACTCCTATCTTGTATATATGAGTACAGCACAGTACTACTACTCCTATTCTGTATATATGGACACAGCACAGTACTACTACTCCTATCCTGTATATATGGACACAGCACAGTACTACTACTCCTATCCTGTATATATGAGAACAGCACAGTACTACTACTCCTATCCTGTATATATGGACACAGCACAGTACTACTGCTCCCATCCTGTATATATGGACACAGCACAGTACTACTACTCCTATCCTGTATATATGGACACAGCACAGTACTACTACTCCTATCCTGTATATATGTGCACAGCACAATACTACTACTCCTATCCTGTATATATGAGTACAGCACAGTACTACTACTCCTGTTCTGTATATATGGACACAGCACAGTACTACTACTCCTATCCTGTATATATGGACACAGCACAGTACTACTACTCCTATCCTGTATATATGAGCACAGCACAGTACTACTACTCCTATCCTGTATATATGAGTACAACACAGTACTACTACTCCTATCCTGTATATATGGACACAGCACAGTAATACTGCTCCCATCCTGTATATATGGGCACAGCACAGTACTACTACTCCTATTCTGTATATATGGGCACAGCACAGTACTACTACTCCTCTCCTGTATATATGGGCACAGCACAGTACTACTACTCCTATCCTGTATATATCAGTACAGCACAGTACTACTACTCATCTCCTGTATATATGGGCACAGCACAGTACTACTACTCCTATCCTGTATATATGGGCACAGCACAGTACTACTACTCCTCTCCTGTATATATGGGCACAGCACAGTACTACTACTCCTCTCCTGTATATATGGGCACAGCACAGTACTACTACTTCTATCCTGTATATATGACACAGCACAGTACTAAGACTCCTCTCCTGTATTTATGTGCACATCACAGTACTACTACTACTCCTATCCTGTATATATGGGCACCGCACAGTACTACTACTGCTCCCATCCTGTATATATGGACACAGCACGGTACTACTACTCCTATCCTGTATATATGGACACAGTACAGTACTACTACTCCTATCCTGTATATATGTGCACAGCACAGTACTACTACTCCTATCCTGTATATATGAGTACAGCACAGTACTACTACTCCTATCCTGTATATATGGACACAGCACAGTACTACTACTCCTATCCTGTATATATGGGCACAGCACAGTACTACTACTCCCTTCCTGTATATATGGACACAGCACAGTACTACTACTCCTATCCATTATATATGAGCACAGCACAGTACTACTACTCCTATTCTGTATATATGGACACAGCACAGTACTACTACTCCTATCCATTATATATGAGCACAGCACAGTACTACTACTCCTATCCTGTATATATGGGCACAGCACAGTACTACTACTCCTATCCTGTATATATGGGCACAGCACAGTACTACTCCCTTCCTGTGTATATGGACACAGCACAGTACTACTACTCCTATCCTCTATATATGTGCACAGCACAGTACTACTACTCCTATCCTGTATATATGAGTACAGCACAGTACTACTACTCCTATCCTGTATATATGAGCACAGCACTGTACTACTACTCCTATCCTGTATATATGGACACAGCACAGTACTACTGCTCCCATCCTGTATATATGGACACAGCACAGTACTACTAGTCCTATCCTGTATATATGGGCACAGCACAGTACTACTACTCCTATCCTGTATATATGAGCACAGCACAGTACTATTACTCCTATCCTGTATATATGGACACAGCACAGTACTACTGCTCCCATCCTGTATATATGGGCACAGCACAGTACTACTACTCCTATCCTGTATATATGGACACAGCACAGTACTACTACTCCTATCCTGTATATATGGGCACAGCACAGTACTACTACTCCTATCCTGTATATATGGACACAGCACAGTACTACTACTCCTATCCTGTATATATGGATACAGCACAGTACTACTACTCCTATCCTGTATATATGAGCACAGCACAGTACTACTACTCCTATCCTGTATATATGGGCACAGCACAGTACTACTACTCCTATCCTGTATAGATGGGCACATCACAGTACTACTACTCCTATCCTTTATATATGGACACAGCACAGTACTACTACTCCTATCCTGTATATATGGGCACAACACAGTACTACTACTCCTATCCTGTATAGATGGGCACAGCACAGTACTACTACTCCTATCCTGTATATATGGGCACAGCACAGTACTACTACTCCTATCCTGTATATATGGGCACAGCACAGTACTACTACTCCTATCCTGTATATATGAGCACAGCACAATACTACTACTCCTATCCTGTATATATGGGCACAGAACAGTACTACTACTCCTATCCTGTATATATGAGTACAGCACAGTACTACTACTCCTATCCTGTATATATGAGCACAGCACAGTACTACTACTCCTATCCTGTATATATGGGCACAGCACAGTACTACTACTCCTATCCTGTATATATAGGCACAGCACAGTACTGCTACTCCTATCCTGTATATATGGGCACAGCACAGTACTACTACTCCTATCCTGTATATATGGACACAGCACATCACTACTACTCCTATCCTGTATATGTGGGCACAGCACAGTACTGCTACTCCTATCCTGTATATATGGGCACAGCACAGTACTACTACTCCTATCTTGTATATATGGACACAGCACAGTACTACTACTCCTATCCTGTATATATGGGCACAGCACAGTACTGCTACTCCTATCCTGTATATATGGGCACAGCACAGTACTGCTACTCCTATCCTGTATATATGGGCACAGCACAGTACTACTACTCCTATCCAGTATATATGGATACAGCACAGTACTACTACTCCTCACTTGTATGTATGGACACAGCACAGTACTACTACTCCTATCCTGTATATATGGACACAGCACAGTACTACTACTCCTATCCTGTATATATGGACACAGCACAGTACTACTACTCCTATCCTGTATATATGGGCACAGCACAGTACTACTACTCCTATCCTGTATATATGAGTACAGCACAGTACTACTACTCCTATCCTGTAAATATGGGCACAGCATAGTACTACTACTCCTATCCTGTATATATGGACACAGCACAGTACTACTACTCCTATCTTGTCTATATGGGCACAGCACAGTACTACTACTCCTATCCTGTATATATTGGCACAGCACAGTACTACTACTCCTATCCTGTATATATGAGCACAGCACAGTACTACTACTCCTATCCTGTATATATGGGTACAGCACAGTATTACTACTCCTATCCTGTATATATGGGCACAGCACAGTACTACTACTCCTATCCTGTATATATGGGCACAGCACAGTACTACTACTCCTATCCTGTATATATGGGCACAGCACAGTACTACTACTCCTATCCTGTATATATGGGCACAGCACAGTACTACTACTCCTATCCTGTATATATGGACACAGCACAGTACTACTACTCCTCTCCTGTATATATGGGTACAGCACAGTACTACTACTCCTATCCTGTATATATGGGCACAGCACAGTACTACTACTCCTATCCTGTATATATGGACACAGCACAGTACTACTACTCCTCTCCTGTATATATGGGTACAGCACTACTTCTCCTATCCCCTCTGTAACCCTTGCACTATTTGCCCCTGCTGTAGGTGTGTGTAGTGCCGCCATATGGTGCTGATCCGCTCCCTTATGGTGTCAGACGGGTCCGGGGCTGCAGCGTCTTCTCGCATCAGATGAAGTTTTTTTATTTGAGTTTATTATTCCGGAATTTCATTCTGTAAATTGTAAATCCTTGGAAGCGGCTGCGCCCGGGAGTCGCCATTAGATGGTGCGGCGCAGTAATTGGATTTCTCTCGGTATGAGCCGGCGCTCGCCGGAGCCGCCATCATCTGTATTTACAACTTGTGTATCTGCTGGAATTTCTCCGAGGATACGGAATATAAATAAAAGATGGGCCGGAGATTTGCATATTCCTTCTCCGGCGTCATCCCGCTTACTGCAGAGCAAATAGAAGAAGGTTTCAGCCTGAAAGCGGAGACTGGACGGACCTACAGCACATATACCCCCCCTTAAAGGGGAAGTGTCAGCAGGTGGGACCACACAGCAGGTGGACCGGTATCCGCTCTGTACTCAGACCTTTGCGTATGTTGTTAGTAGCAGCAGGACTGTGAAATATAGATTTATATGCTTAGATTCTAGCTCGGAGTAAGTCCTCACACTGCTGTGCTCTGTGCTCTGTGCTCCTCTGCCCCACAAGGTGATTGCTGCAACATTCAACCAGACACCAGCTACTTCTTTTACTAAGAACAGAGGGCTGGGGCTATTTAGCTGTTCAATGCACAGAGCTCAGAGCACCGCAGTGTCAGGAGACAATCCGAGCGCACCTTGAGAATCTACAATACTGGAATACAAACCCATATTTCACAGTCCTGCTGCTACTAACAACAAACAGAATTGCATGATGACATATATTCCTATGGACAGTACCTATCTCTGGCTTCAGAGAGCCCAGCAGTGTGAGGACATACCTCTAGTGTACTTTGAGAAGCTGCTTTCCTAGAATGTAAATCTATTTCACAGTCCTGCTGCTACTAACAACATGCACAATTATGATTATTCATCTATCTAGGGGCAATACCTAACACTGGCTGCAGAGAACACAGAGCACAGCAGTGTGGGGTATAATTACACATTTTCTAGGGCCAATACCAAACAACGGCTGCAGAGAGCACAGGGCACAGCAGTGTGATATCTGATTACACATCTCTCAAGGGATAATATCTAACACTGGCTGCAGAGAGCACAGAGCACAGCAGTGTGAGGTCTGATTACACATCTCTCCAGGGACAATACCTAACACTGGCTGCAGAGAGCACAGAGCACAGCAGTGTGAGGTCTGATTACACATCTCTCTAGGGACAATACATAACACTGGCTGCAAAGAGTACAGAGCACAGCAGTGTGAGGTCTGATTACACATCTCTCCAGGGACAGTACATAACACTGGCTGCAGAGAGCACAGAGCACAGCAGTGTGAGGTCTGATTACAAATCTCTCCAGGGACAATACATAACACTGGCTGCAGAGAGCACAGAGCACAGCAGTGTGAGGTGTGATAACACATCTCTCCAGGGACAATACATAACACTGGCTGCAGAGAGCACAGAGCACAGCAGTGTGAGGTCTGATTACACATCTCTCCAGGGACAGTACATAACACTGGCTGCAGAGAGCACAGAGCACAGCAGTGTGAGGTCTGATTACACATCTCTCCAGGGACAATACATAGCACTGGCTGTAGAGAGCACAGAGCACAGCAGTGTGAGGTATGATTACACATCTCTCCAGTGACAATACATAACACTGGCTGCAGAGAGCACAGAGCACAGCAGTGTGAGGTCTGATTACACATCTCTCCAGGGACAATACATAACACTGGCTACAGAGAGTACAGAGCACAGCAGTGTGAGGTTTGATTACACATTCCTCCAGTGACAATACATAACACTGGCTGCAGAGAGCACAGAGCACAGCAGTGTGAGGTCTGATTACACTTCTCTCCAGGGACAATACATAACACTGGCTGCAGAGAGCACAGAGCACAGCAGTGTGAGGTCTGATTACACATCTCTCCAGGGACAATACATAACACTGGCTGCAGAGAGCACAGAGCACAGCAGTGTGAGGTCTGATTACACATCTCTCCAGGGACAATACATAACACTGGCTGCAGAGATCACAGAGCACAGCAGTGTGAGGTCTGATTACACATCTCTCCAGGGACAGTACATAACACTGGCTGCAGAGAGCACAGAGCACAGCAGTGTGAGGTCTGATTACACATCTCTCCAGGGACAATACATAACACTGGCTGCAGAGAGCACAGAGCACAGCAGTGTGAGGTCTGATTACACATTCCTCCAGGGACAATACATAACACTGGCTGCAGAGAGCACAGAGCACAGCAGTGTGAGGTCTGATTACACATCTCTCCAGGGACAATACATAACACTGGCTGCAGAGAGTACAGAGCACAGCAGTGTGAGGTCTGATTACACATCTCTCCAGGGACAATACATAACACTGGCTGCAGAGAGCACAGAGCACAGCAGTGTGAGGTCTGATTACACATCTCTCCAGGGACAATATATAACACTGGCTGCAGAGAGCACAGAGCACAGCAGTGTGAGGTCTGATTACACATCCCTCCAGTGACAATACATAACACTGGCTGCAGAGAGCACAGAGCAGAGCAGTGTGAGGTCTGATTACACAATTCTCCAGGGACAATACATAACACTGGCTGCAGAGAGCACAGAGCGCAGCAGTGTGATATCTGATTACACATCTCTCCAGGGACAATAAATAACACTGGCTGCAGAGAGCACAGAGCACAGCAGTGTGAGGTCTGATTACACATCTCTCCAGGGACAATACATAACACTGGCTGTAGAGAGCACAGAGCACAGCAATGTGAGGTCTGATTACACATCTCTCCAGGGACAATACATAACACTGGCTGTAGAGAGCACAGAGCACAGCAATGTGAGGTCTGATTACACATCTCTCCAGGGACAATACATAACACTGGCTGCAGAGAGCACAGAGCACAGCAGTGTGAGGTCTGATTACACATCTCTCCAGGGACAATACATAACACTGGCTGTAGAGAGCACAGAGCACAGCAGTGTGAGGTCTGATTACACATCTCTCCAGGGACAGTACATAACACTGGCTGCAGAGAGCACAGAGCACAGCAGTGTGAGGTCTGATTACACTTCTCTCCAGGGACAATACATAACACTGGCTGCAGAGAGCACAGAGCACAGCAGTGTGAGGTCTGATTACACATCTCTCCAGGGACAATACATAACACTGGCTGCAGAGAGCACAGAGCACAGCAGTGTGAGGTCTGATTACACATCTCTCCAGGGACAATACATAGCACTGGCTGCAGAGAGCACAGAGCACAGCAGTGTGAGGTCTGATTACACATCTCTCCAGGGACAATACATAGCACTGGCTGTAGAGAGCACAGAGCACAGCAGTGTGAGGTATGATTACACATCTCTCCAGTGACAATACATAACACTGGCTGCAGAGAGCACAGAGCACAGCAGTGTGAGGTCTGATTACACATCTCTCCAGGGACAATACATAACACTGGCTACAGAGAGTACAGAGCACAGCAGTGTGAGGTCTGATTACACATTCCTCCAGGGACAATACATAACACTGGCTGCAGAGAGCACAGAGCACAGCAGTGTGAGGTCTGATTACACTTCTCTCCAGGGACAATACATAACACTGGCTGCAGAGAGCACAGAGCACAGCAGTGTGAGGTCTGATTACACATCTCTCCAGGGACAATACATAACACTGGCTGCAGAGAGCACAGAGCACAGCAGTGTGAGGTCTGATTACACATCTCTCCAGGGACAATACATAACACTGGCTGCAGAGATCACAGAGCACAGCAGTGTGAGGTCTGATTACACATCTCTCCAGGGACAGTACATAACACTGGCTGCAGAGAGCACAGAGCACAGCAGTGTGAGGTCTGATTACACATCTCTCCAGGGACAATACATAACACTGGCTGCAGAGAGCACAGAGCACAGCAGTGTGAGGTCTGATTACACATTCCTCCAGGGACAATACATAACACTGGCTGCAGAGAGCACAGAGCACAGCAGTGTGAGGTCTGATTACACATCTCTCCAGGGACAATATATAACACTGGCTGCAGAGAGCACAGAGCACAGCAGTGTGAGGTCTGATTACACATCCCTCCAGTGACAATACATAACACTGGCTGCAGAGAGCACAGAGCAGAGCAGTGTGAGGTCTGATTACACAATTCTCCAGGGACAATACATAACACTGGCTGCAGAGAGCACAGAGCGCAGCAGTGTGATATCTGATTACACATCTCTCCAGGGACAATAAATAACACTGGCTGCAGAGAGCACAGAGCACAGCAGTGTGAGGTATGATTACACATCTCTCCAGGGACAATACATAACACTGGCTGTAGAGAGCACAGAGCACAGCAATGTGAGGTCTGATTACACATCTCTCCAGGGACAATACATAACACTGGCTGTAGAGAGCACAGAGCACAGCAATGTGAGGTCTGATTACACATCTCTCCAGGGACAATACATAACACTGGCTGCAGAGAGCACAGAGCACAGCAGTGTGAGGTCTGATTACACATCTCTCCAGGGACAATACATAACACTGGCTGTAGAGAGCACAGAGCACAGCAGTGTGAGGTCTGATTACACATCTCTCCAGGGACAGTACATAACACTGGCTGCAGAGAGCACAGAGCACAGCAGTGTGAGGTCTGATTACACTTCTCTCCAGGGACAATACATAACACTGGCTGCAGAGAGCACAGAGCACAGCAGTGTGAGGTCTGATTACACATCTCTCCAGGGACAATACATAACACTGGCTGCAGAGAGCACAGAGCACAGCAGTGTGAGGTCTGATTACACATCTCTCCAGGGACAATACATAGCACTGGCTGCAGAGAGCACAGAGCACAGCAGTGTGAGGTCTGATTACACATCTCTCCAGGGACAATACATAGCACTGGCTGTAGAGAGCACAGAGCACAGCAGTGTGAGGTATGATTACACATCTCTCCAGTGACAATACATAACACTGGCTGCAGAGAGCACAGAGCACAGCAGTGTGAGGTCTGATTACACATCTCTCCAGGGACAATACATAACACTGGCTACAGAGAGTACAGAGCACAGCAGTGTGAGGTCTGATTACACATTCCTCCAGGGACAATACATAACACTGGCTGCAGAGAGCACAGAGCACAGCAGTGTGAGGTCTGATTACACTTCTCTCCAGGGACAATACATAACACTGGCTGCAGAGAGCACAGAGCACAGCAGTGTGAGGTCTGATTACACATCTCTCCAGGGACAATACATAACACTGGCTGCAGAGAGCACAGAGCACAGCAGTGTGAGGTCTGATTACACATCTCTCCAGGGACAATACATAACACTGGCTGCAGAGATCACAGAGCACAGCAGTGTGAGGTCTGATTACACATCTCTCCAGGGACAGTACATAACACTGGCTGCAGAGAGCACAGAGCACAGCAGTGTGAGGTCTGATTACACATCTCTCCAGGGACAATACATAACACTGGCTGCAGAGAGCACAGAGCACAGCAGTGTGAGGTCTGATTACACATTCCTCCAGGGACAATACATAACACTGGCTGCAGAGAGCACAGAGCACAGCAGTGTGAGGTCTGATTACACATCTCTCCAGGGACAATATATAACACTGGCTGCAGAGAGCACAGAGCACAGCAGTGTGAGGTCTGATTACACATCCCTCCAGTGACAATACATAACACTGGCTGCAGAGAGCACAGAGCAGAGCAGTGTGAGGTCTGATTACACAATTCTCCAGGGACAATACATAACACTGGCTGCAGAGAGCACAGAGCGCAGCAGTGTGATATCTGATTACACATCTCTCCAGGGACAATAAATAACACTGGCTGCAGAGAGCACAGAGCACAGCAGTGTGAGGTATGATTACACATCTCTCCAGGGACAATACATAACACTGGCTGCAGAGAGCACAGAGCACAGCAGTGTGTGAATTACACAACTCTCCAGGGACATTGCCACATTTATCGCTCTCCACCTACAACTGTCTGCAGTTTACACATTGATGCTGCTGACAGGTTCCCTGGTGCTGGTGGTGTGAACGTGCTCTGACTGTACATTTCTCTTTTAATTCCTTCTTTAACCCTTTATAGAATGTTTTACGCTGGATATTTTCAATCCACCCTTGGTGGAATATTTCGCTTTGTGAATTATGTATGAGCAGAATTATTAAGGCTAAAACAAAATTGTTCTCCTTAAAGTCAGAACTTCTTCCTCACGCTTCAGCGACCGCGTTTTGGAGAACACATCCCCGAAATCATATTACAAGACGATAGTGGCGGCTCCTCGGATACGCGGCGTTCTGCCAGCGCCGGCACTTGTATAACCCTTAATGCATCAAAGACGTCTATAACGGGAAGGGGCCGAGTATTTAAAGAATCTTTACAGAATCTCTGCAGTGACCCTTCCCCCGCAGCCTCTAAACATGACTCATCTTATAATAATAATAATTCTTTATTTATATAGTGCACACAGATTACGCAGCGCTGCATAGAACTTGCCAAATCCGTCCCTGTCCCCAATGGGGCTCACAATCTAATCATCCTACCAGTATCTATTCAAACCGTATGTTTTGTAGTGTGGGAGGAAACCGGAGGACCCAGAGGAAACCCAAGTAACCCTAGTAACTCATCATATTTTTTGATGTTATTCTATAAGGAAGCAAAACTTTCTCATGATTGGAGGAGAAAATGCCCCTTTTCCCCTGATACTTGCCCCCATAGTCCCACAACCCTCCTCGGAATCCTGGAGCAGCCGGATACCTCTATAGGTGGGGGGTGAAGTATCAGAAGTTTCCGGAGAGGAGCCTCAGTCGGAGATCCCCAGCACCTGCTCTATATAAAGCTGAAATTCCTCTCCTCCCCATGGATTATTCTGGATTATTCGCGGTCTCTTTGATTCCCCCCCCCCCCCCCCCGACCGACTTATTATATCAAAAGAATTAAAAATGGTGAGATTAGAAAAAAGCCGAATCAAACGATTCTGTGTATAATTAATGGCGTAGCGTCACACGTGGGAATATCCGCCATCCGCTCGTATCCAGCATCATCCTGCCGGGAAGTGGGGCAGGAGGTCACCACAGGTAAGTACCGGAGGTGGGGAGGTGTCTGTACTAGTAACATTACACCCATGTATCATGGGGGGGGAGGGTGGGCGTAGTATCCGGGGAACAGTAACAATGTAACATAGTATAGCTGAGTCATGGGGACACAGTAACATTGGCCCAGGTTTATCAATATGTGTGCAGTGCCCTCCCCCCCCCCCCGCCCCCCCCGGGTGCAGCAGATTATATAAAGTATTGTCCTCGTCCCTAAATGCTTCGTTTCCATGGTTGCAAAGTTGAAAAAATGAGTTTGTAAACTTATATTCAACTCAGAAACTCATCTGAGGTGAGTCCAATGACACCAAGTGAGTCCAGTGAGGCGCTGCCTATTCAGTGGTCACTGCATGGATCCGCCTCCTTGTTCCTGATTGACAGGTCTCACTGCTACAGAACATGCTGCCATATGGAACATTGGCCACTTCATGTCAGGTGATGTCATCTAAGGCCCAGTTACATTTGCACAGTCAACCCCATGTATGTATCTGATTACATGAAACCACAGCAGCCTCCATGGAGGATGGGGAGGAGTAGAAGTCCCTGGAGGCTGCTGAGATTTCATCTAATACGTATCTAGGTAACGGACCACAGGTGACATCCCCCTGGTCACATGACATGCTGAGAAGAGGCATGGGACATGGAGAGTAGATGGGAGGGGCTGAGCAGGACACGCCCCTCTTATGCCAGGTGATATAACAGGAAGCGGATTTATGGGGATGTAAGAAAGAGAAACAATGTTTAGCTAAAGAAGGTGTCAGTCAGTTACTAGGACTCTATAGGAACCTGTCACTTGCTGTATATGTGAAAATGTGGAGACAGGTTCCCTTTAAGTGTGTTTTTCTCAACAAAAAACCCCAGAACATTCAGTTCTATAAAGAATCCTAGTGATCTAAAAAGTTTAAAGATTCCAAAAAGGAAGTTCTTACTGTCACGGGTGCTCCCGCGACCCGTGCCCCTCGCTACCCACAAGCACCGCGCCAGCGCCCCTTACCTGCCTCCTTTCCTGCTCCCCCTCCTCTGGCCGTGCACGCTTCCCCGTCTCCAAGAGCTTGCGTGGCTTCAGAGGATTTAAAGGGCCAGTGCTTAGTTAATTGGCGCTGGCCATTTCCCAGAATTCCATACAAACCATCCTCTCCCTGCACTCCCTGCCGGATCTTTGTGCCTTGTGCCCTAGATAAAGCTTTGTTCCCATGCCCTTTGCGTTTAGTGTGTTTTCCCGTTGCGACCCCGGTTCCGTTCCTGACTTCGCTCCTCTGCTGCCTGCCTTGACCTACAGCTGCTCTGATCGCGTCCTGACCTCCTGCCTGTCCCCAACCTCGCTTCTGCCTTACGTCTGTGTACCTCGCCTTGGCTGCCACCGCGGACAAAGTTGCACCCGTGGAACGACCTGGTGGTACCCTGCCGCAGAAAGTCCAACCTGCTTTGTGGCTGGCTCTGGTGAAAACCGGCTGTCACTTAGACTCCGGTCCCAGGTGTTGGCTTAAGTCATCGTCCGCGGTGGTCCAGAGGATCCACTGATCCCAAATCCAGACACTTACAATCCCTAATGGCCTCATAAATCACAAAGATAAACCAACGTGTGCTGATGCCAATATGGCAAAAATGGCAAAATGAAAATGTACCAAAGTGATAAACTATGAATAAGTCTGTTCTAATTTGCATATATTAAAATTCAATGATAAATAGAGTTTTATGTTGCAATACAAAGAACCTGAGTAAAACTAAAACAAAAACATCCCCATCGCTTCTAATGGTAAAACGCACAATACAGAATAATCCAAACTGATCTGACATTGTCCGAACGTCTTCTACCCACAATCCTCCCCTCGCCAGTTCTGTTCTATCACCTCTAATACACAGAGTAGAGCCCCCCCCCCCCCCGGATTTGTATTATGGAGCTCAGAGTAAGGAGCCGACACTGAATGTTACATTTTTCCTTTCGGAATATTTGCTAATTCTAGTTTATAACTTACGGCACATTCTCCCCACAAGGGCCTATAGATATATATACAGGCAGTCCCCGGGTTACGTACAGGATCGGTTCTGTAGGTTTGTTCTTAAGTTGAATTTGTATGTAAGTCGGAACTGTATAGTTTATGATTGCAGCTCCAGCCAAATTTTTTTGGTCTGTGTGACAATTGGATTTTAGAAACGTTGGGTTGTCATAAGAACCAGGAGTAACATTAAACCTGTGACAACTATTACAGATGATTATTGTAGCCTAAGGATAAAGTACAGTAAGTTATCAACCTCCATAGATCTATTTGTAACTAGGGGTCGTCTGTAAGTCGGGTGTTCTTAAGTAGGGGACCGCCTGTATATATAAAACCCCTGTGCTGTCACATGTCCCTAGTTATGTAGTCATTCTCCATCTGAGGAGCAGCGTTGAGTCGCCCCTCGTGTGATTCTCATCTTTACATTCTTTGCCTTTTAACCCCTTCCCGGCGATGCCCTTTTTGGTTTTTGAGTTTCCCTTTTTCGTTCCCTTTCTTTAAAAATCCATAACTTTTCTATTTTTCCATGTACGGATCTATGTAAGGGCTTGTGTTCTGCAGTGGCGGCGTGTCATTTTCCATTCCTTGTACTGAGAAGTAAGAACAAAATTCCGAATGCGGAAAACTTGGCGAAAAAACGCTTATACGCCATCTTCTTATGGTCTCTTTCTTTACAGCTTTTCCTGTGGTCTCCATATGACACCTCCCCCTTTATTCTCTGGTTCAGAGCGATTACAGGGATAACACATTTATACAGGTTTTATATTGTATCAATAGATTTTAAAAAATGTAAACCTTTTGTACAAAAACGTCTTCATTTTGCCGCATTCTGACGCTAATAACTTCAGACTTCCAGTGCCCGGAGCTGGGGAACGTGGCATTTTTTTGTGGTACGTGGTAACATTGCTACTATTTTGGAGACTTTACGATATTTTGATCACTTTTTATTCAATTTTTTAAGTGTTGCAAAATGACCAAAAAAGTGGGACTGGTGGGACTTTGGCAATACCCCACACCTTTATAGTTTGTATTGTTTATTTATTTTATATCAGTTCAAGGGGAAGGGGGGGATTTGAACTTTTAGTTTTTTTTTTTTTTTTTACATTTTTTACATTTATAATCAAATATTAATAATAATTCCTTTATTTATATAGCGCCTACAGATTACGGAGCACTGCACAAAGCTTGTCACATCAGTCCTTGTCCCCAATGGGGCTCACAATCTAATCATACTACCAGTATGTTTTGGAGTGTGGGAGGAAACTGGAGGACCCGGAGAAGACCCACATAAACACGAAGGGAACATGCAAACTCTTTGCAGATGTTGACCCTGGGACTTGAACCCATGTCCCCACTGCTGCAAGGCTGTAGTGCTAACCACTGAGTCACTGTGCTGCTCTAGTTCTAGACTCCCTAGGGTACTGTAACCCTAGGGGGTCTGATCACTTATACAATGTACTGCAACACTACAGTATTGCAGTATAATGTAAATTACCTGCATCTGTAAAAGAGATCCTGCTATAGGGTCCTGGCTGTCATAGCAACTGGTCGACACCCACCAATAATGCATCGCCTTCATTTAAGTGTCGCCATCAAGCGGTTAAAACCCGCTGTGTATGTACCGGGGTCTCCAAACATACTTACCCGACATGTGATGTGCAATTTCAGTGAGGGGCTAACCAGGGGCACAAACCTTTCTCACTAAATACAGGCAGTCCCCGGGTTACATACAAGATAGGGTCCGGAGGTTTGTTCTTAAGTTGAATTTGTATGTAAGTTGAAACTGTATATTTTATAATTGTAGATCCAGACAAAAAAATTTTTGGCCCCAGTGACAATTGGAGTTTAAACATTTTTTGCTGTAATGGGACCAAGGATTATTAATAAAGCTTCAGTACAGACACCTTACAGCTGATTATTGCACCCGGGTAGCTTCGCCAGAGGTCAGAGGGGTCTGTCTGTAACTATGGGTTGTCTGTAAGTCGGGTGTCCTTAAGTAGGGGACCGCCTGTAGTTTGTTACTACCCATTTTATAATGGACTGTAGGTCGGCCCTGGTGACCACTTACCTCTAAGGCTGTACACCTCCCTGTACACTCAGTACAGATGATCCTATTATATTGTAGCGCCGGCCACGTACTGTACGACCTTCAGAAGACGAGGAGTGTGAGGCGCGAGTCCTCTGAAGATCTGAGGGATCTCACACTCATTGTATCCCCATAATCTATTATTCATGTCCTTGTAATATTCATCAGACGGCGCACGAGGAGAACCTGCTGCGAAGAGAAGGAAGAAAAAACGCTGGGACACGGAGCGCGACACGCTGTGTATAAAATCTGTGTTTATAGACCACTGATCAGATGAACACAAGTTGTATCACTACAATCTCAGCTCAGGGATTGTTAATGCAAACAATGGGGCAGATTTACTTACCCGGTCCATTCGCGAACCAGCGGCGCACTCTCTGCGCTGGATTCGGGTCTGGCCGGGATTCATTAAGGCAGTTCCTCCGACGTCCACCAGGTGGCGCGGCTGCGCTGAAGTTCCCCGGAGGCGCGCTGGAATGCCCTGAAATTCACGATCCTATTCCTGGTGAAGGTAAGTGCAATTTTCGCAACACTTTTTTTTTTAAAATGGGGCGGTTTTTCCGAATCCGTCGGGTTTTCGTTCGGCCACGCCCCCGATTTCTGTCGCGTGCATCAAAATCCGATTGCGTGCTATAAAATTTCGGAGCGGTACAGGGAAAATCGGTGCAAATTGGAAATATTTGGGTAACACGTCGGCAAAACGTGAATCGGGCCCTTAGTAAATGACCCCCAATGTGTCCATATGTACAGACAGATTATACACCACCACTAGGGGGAGATCACTACATACAGATTATACACCACCACTAGGGGGAGCTCACTACATACACATTATACACCACCACTAGGGGGAGATCACTACATACACATTATACACCACCACTAGGGGGAGATCACTACATACACATTATACACCACCACTAGGGGGAGATCACTACATACAGATTATACACCACCACTAGGGGGAGCTCACTACATACAGATTATACACCACCACTAGGGGGAGCTCACTACATACACATTATACATCACCACTAGGAGGAGATCACTACATACAGATTATACACCACCACTAGGAGGAGATCACTACATACACATTATACACCACCACTAGGGGGAGATCACTACATACACATTATACACCTCCACTAGGGGGAGATCACTACATACACATTATACACCACCACTAGGAGGAGATCACTACATACACATTATACACCACCACTAGGGGGAGATCACTACATACACATTATACACCACCACTAGGAGGAGATCACTACATACACATTATACACCACCACTAGGGGGAGATCACTACATACACATTATACACCACCACTAGGGGGAGATCACTACATACACATTATACACCACCACTAGGAGGAGATCAATACCTACAGATTATACACCACCACTAGGAGGAGATCACTACATACAGATTATACACCACCACTAGGAGGAGATCACTACATACAGATTATACACCACCACTAGGGGGAGATCACTACATACACATTATACACCACCACTAGGAGGAGATCACTAGATACACATTATACACCACCACTAGGAGGAGATCACTACATACACATTATACACCACCACTAGGGGGAGATCACTACATACACATTATACACCACCACTAGGAGGAGATCACTACATACAGATTATACACCACCACTAGGGGGAGATCACTACATACAGATTATACACCACCACTAGGGGGAGCTCACTACATACACATTATACACCACCACTAGGAGGAGATCACTACATACACATTATACACCACCACTAGGGGGAGGTCACTACATACACATTATACACCACCACTAGGGGGAGATCACTACATACACATTATACACCACCACTAGGGGGAGATCACTACATACAGATTATACACCACCACTAGGAGGAGATCACTACATACAGATTATACACCACCACTAGGGGGAGATCACTACATACAGATTATACACCACCACTAGGGAGAGCTCACTACATACACATTATACACCACCACTAGGAGGAGATCACTACATACACATTATACACCACCACTAGGGGGAGATCACTACATACACATTATACACCACCACTAGGAGGAGATCACTACATACAGATTATACACCACCACTAGGGGGAGCTCACTACATACAGATTATACACCACCACTAGGGGGAGATCACTACATACAGATTATACACCACCACTAGGAGGAGATCACTACATACAGATTATACACCACCACTAAGGGGAGCTCACTACATACAGATTATACACCACCACTAGGGGGAGATCACTACATACAGATTATACTCCACCACTAGGGGGAGCTCACTACATACAGATTATACACCACCACTAGGGGGAGATCACTACATACAGATTATACACCACCACTAAGGGGAGCTCACTACATACAGATTATACACCACCACTAAGGGGAGCTCACTACATACAGATTATACTCCACCACTAGGGGGAGCTCACTACATACAGATTATACACCACCACTAGGGGGAGATCACTACATACAGATTATACACCACCACTAGGGGGAGATCACTACATACAGATTATACATCACCACTAGGAGGAGATCACTACATACAGATTATACAACACCACTGGGAGGAGATCACTACATACAGATTATACACCACCACTAGGGGGAGATCACTACATACAGATTATACACCACCACTAGGAGGAGATCACTACATACACATTATACACCACCACTAGGGGGAGATCACTACATACACATTATACACCACCACTAGGGGGAGATCACTACATACAGATTATACACCACCACTAGGAGGAGATCACTACATACAGATTATACACCACCACTAGGAGGAGATCACTACATACACATTATACACCACCACTAGGGGGAGATTACTACATACAGATTATACACCACCACTAGGAGGAGATCACTACATACACATTATACACCACCACTAGGGGGAGCTCACTACATACACATTATACACCACCACTAGGGGGAGATCACTACATACACATTATACACCACCACTAGGGGGAGATCACTTCATACAAATTATGCACCACTACTAGGGGGAGATCACTGCACACAGATTATACACCACCAGCAGGGGGAGCTCAATGCATACAGATTATCAATCACCACTAGGGGGAGATCACTGCATACAGACTATACACCACCACTAGGAGGAGATCACTACATACAGACTATACACCACCACTAGGAGGAGATCACTACATACAGACTATACACCACCACTAGGAGGAGATCACTACATACAGATTATACACCACCACTAGGAGGAGAACACTGCATACAGATTATACACCACAACTAGGGGGAGCTCACTATATACAGATTATACACCACCACTAGGGGGAGATCACTACATACAGATTATACACCACCACTAGGATGAGATCACTACATACAGATTATACACCACCACTAGGAGGAGATCACTACATACAGATTATACACCACCACTAGGAGGAGATCACTACATACAGATTATACACCACCACTAGGGGGAGATCACTACATACAGATTATACACCACCACTAGGGGGAGCTCGCTACATACAGATTATACACCACCACTAGGGGGAGATCACTACATACAGATTATACACCACCACTAGGGGGAGATCACTACATACAGATTATACACCACCACTAGGGGGAGATCACTACATACAGATCATACACCACCACTAGGAGGAGATCACTACATACAGATTATACACCACCACTAGGGGGAGATCACTACATACAGATTATACACCACCACTAGAGGAGATCACTACATACAGATTATATACCACCACTAGGAGGAGATCACTACATACAGATTATACACCACCACCAGGGGGAGCTCACTGCATACAGATTATACACCACCACTAGGGGGAGATCACTACATACAGATTATACACCACCACTAGGAGGAGATCACTACATACAGATTATACACCACCACTAGGAGGAGATCACTACATACAGATTATACACCACCACTAGGGGGAGATCACTACATACAGATTATGCACCACCACTAGGGGGAGATCACTACATACAGATTATACACCACCACTAGGGGGAGCTCACTACATACAGATTATACACCACCACTAGGGGGAGATCACTACATACAGATTATACACCACCACTAGAGGAGATCACTGCATACAGATTATATACCACCACTAGGAGGAGATCACTACATACAGATAATACACCACCACTAGGGGGAGTTCACTAAATTCACTACATACAGACTATACACCACCACTAGGAAGAGATCACTTCATACAGATTATACACCACTACTAGGGGGAGATCACTGCACACAGATTATACACCACCACCAGGCTGAGATCACTGCATACAGATTATACACCACCACTAGGAGGAGTTCACTAAGTTCACTACATACAGACTATACACCACCACTAGGAGGAGATCACTTCATACAGATTATACACCACCACTAGGGGGAGATCACTCCATACAGATTATACACCACCACTAGGGGGAGATCACTACATACACATTATACACCACCACTAGGAGGAGATCACTACATACAGATTATACACCACCACAAGGGGGAGCTCACTTCATACAGATTATGCACCACTACTAGGGGGAGATCACTGCACACAGATTATACACTACCACCACGGGGAGCTTACTGCATACAGTTTATACACCACCACTAGGGGGAGATCACTACATACAGATTTTACACCACCACTAGGGGGAGATCACTACATACAGATTATACACCACCACTAGGAGGAGATCACTACATACAGATTATACACCACCACTAGGGGGAGATCACTGCACACAGATTATACACTACCACCACGGGGAGCTTACTGCATACAGTTTATACACCACCACTAGGGGGAGATCACTACATACAGATTATACACCACCACTAGGGGGAGATCACTACATACAGATTATACACCACCACTAGGAGGAGATCACTACATACAGATTATACACCACCACTAGGAGGAGATCACTACATACAGATTATACACCACCACAAGGGGGAGCTCACTTCATACAGATTATGCACCACTACTAGGGGGAGATCACTGCACACAGATTATACACTACCACCACGGGGAGCTTACTGCATACAGTTTATACACCACCACTAGGGGGAGATCACTACATACAGATTATACACCACCACTAGGGGGAGATCACTACATACACATTATACACCACCACTAGGGGGAGATCACTACATACAGATTATACACCACCACTAGGAGGAGATCACTACATACAGATTATACACCACCACTAGGAGGAGATCACTACATACAGATTATACACCACCACTAGGAGGAGATCACTACATACACATTATACAGCACCACTAGGAGGAGATTACTACATACACATTATACACCACCACTAGGGGGAGATTACTACATACATATTATACACCACCACTAGGGGGAGATCACTACATACACATTATACACTGCCACTAGGAGGCGCTCACTACATACAGATCATACACCACCACTAGGGGGAGATCACTACATACAGATTATACACCACCACTAGGGGGAGATCACTACATACATATTATACACCACCACTAGGAGGAGATCACTACATACAGATTATACACCACCACTAGGAGGAGATCACTACATACAGATTACACACCACCACTAGGGGGAGATCACTACATACAGATTATACACCACCACTAGGGGGAGATCACTACATACACATTATACACCACCACTAGGAGGAGATCACTAGATACACATTATACACCACCACTAGGAGGAGATCACTACATACACATTATACACCACCACTAGGGGGAGATCACTACATACACATTATACACCACCACTAGGAGGAGATCACTACATACAGATTATACACCACCACTAGGGGGAGATCACTACATACACATTATACACCACCACTAGGAGGAGATCAATACCTACAGATTATACACCACCACTAGGAGGAGATCACTACATACAGATTATACACCACCACTAGGAGGAGATCACCACATACACATTATACACCACCACTAGGGGGAGATCACTACATACAGATTATACACCACCACTAGGGCGAGATCACTACATACACATTATACACCACCACTAGGAGGAGATCACTAGATACACATTATACACCACCACTAGGAGGAGATCACTACATACACATTATACACCACCACTAGGGGGAGATCACTACATACACATTATACACCACCACTAGGAGGAGATCACTACATACAGATTATACACCACCACTAGGGGGAGATCACTACATACAGATTATACACCACCACTAGGGGGAGCTCACTACATACACATTATACACCACCACTAGGAGGAGATCACTACATACACATTATACACCACCACTAGGGGGAGGTCACTACAAACACATTATACACCACCACTAGGGGGAGATCACTACATACAGATTATACACCACCACTAGGGGGAGATCACTACATACAGATTATACACCACCACTAGGGGGAGATCACTACATACAGATTATACACCACCACTAGGAGGAGATCACTACATACAGATTATACACCACCACTAGGGGGAGATCACTACATACAGATTATACACCACCACTAGGGAGAGCTCACTACATACACATTATACACCACCACTAGGAGGAGATCACTACATACAGATTATACACCACCACTAGGGGGAGCTCACTACATACAGATTATACACCACCACTAGGGGGAGATCACTACATACAGATTATACACCACCACTAGGAGGAGATCACTACATACAGATTATACACCACCACTAAGGGGAGCTCACTACATACAGATTATACACCACCACTAGGGGGAGATCACTACATACAGATTATACATCACCACTAAGGGGAGCTCACTACATACAGATTATACACCACCACTAGGGGGAGCTCACTACATACAGATTATACACCACCACTAGGGGGAGATCACTACATACAGATTATACACCACCACTAGGGGGAGATCACTACATACAGATTATACATCACCACTAGGAGGAGATCACTACATACAGATTATACAACACCACTGGGAGGAGATCACTACATACAGATTATACACCACCACTAGGCGGAGATCACTACATACAGATTATACACCACCACTAGGAGGAGATCACTACATACACATTATACACCACCACTAGGGGGAGATCACTACATACACATTATACACCACCACTAGGGGGAGATCACTACATACAGATTATACACCACCACTAGGAGGAGATCACTACATACAGATTATACACCACCACTAGGAGGAGATCACTACATACACATTATACACCACCACTAGGGGGAGATTACTACATACAGATTATACACCACCACTAGGAGGAGATCACTACATACACATTATACACCACCACTAGGGGGAGCTCACTACATACACATTATACACCACCACTAGGGGGAGATCACTACATACACATTATACACCACCACTAGGGGGAGATCACTTCATACAAATTATGCACCACTACTAGGGGGAGATCACTGCACACAGATTATACACCACCAGCAGGGGGAGCTCAATGCATACAGATTATCAATCACCACTAGGGGGAGATCACTGCATACAGACTATACACCACCACTAGGAGGAGATCACTACATACAGACTATACACCACCACTAGGAGGAGATCACTACATACAGACTATACACCACCACTAGGAGGAGATCACTACATACAGATTATACACCACCACTAGGAGGAGAACACTGCATACAGATTATACACCACAACTAGGGGGAGCTCACTATATACAGATTATACACCACCACTAGGGGGAGATCACTACATACAGATTATACACCACCACTAGGATGAGATCACTACATACAGATTATACACCACCACTAGGAGGAGATCACTACATACAGATTATACACCACCACTAGGAGGAGATCACTACATACAGATTATACACCACCACTAGGGGGAGATCACTACATACAGATTATACACCACCACTAGGGGGAGCTCGCTACATACAGATTATACACCACCACTAGGGGGAGATCACTACATACAGATTATACACCACCACTAGGGGGAGATCACTACATACAGATTATACACCACCACTAGGGGGAGATCACTACATACAGATCATACACCACCACTAGGAGGAGATCACTACATACAGATTATACACCACCACTAGGGGGAGATCACTACATACAGATTATACACCACCACTAGAGGAGATCACTACATACAGATTATATACCACCACTAGGAGGAGATCACTACATACAGATTATACACCACCACCAGGGGGAGCTCACTGCATACAGATTATACACCACCACTAGGGGGAGATCACTACATACAGATTATACACCACCACTAGGAGGAGATCACTACATACAGATTATACACCACCACTAGGAGGAGATCACTACATACAGATTATACACCACCACTAGGGGGAGATCACTACATACAGATTATGCACCACCACTAGGGGGAGATCACTACATACAGATTATACACCACCACTAGGGGGAGCTCACTACATACAGATTATACACCACCACTAGGGGGAGATCACTACATACAGATTATACACCACCACTAGAGGAGATCACTGCATACAGATTATATACCACCACTAGGAGGAGATCACTACATACAGATAATACACCACCACTAGGGGGAGTTCACTAAATTCACTACATACAGACTATACACCACCACTAGGAAGAGATCACTTCATACAGATTATACACCACTACTAGGGGGAGATCACTGCACACAGATTATACACCACCACCAGGCTGAGATCACTGCATACAGATTATACACCACCACTAGGAGGAGTTCACTAAGTTCACTACATACAGACTATACACCACCACTAGGAGGAGATCACTTCATACAGATTATACACCACCACTAGGGGGAGATCACTCCATACAGATTATACACCACCACTAGGGGGAGATCACTACATACACATTATACACCACCACTAGGAGGAGATCACTACATACAGATTATACACCACCACAAGGGGGAGCTCACTTCATACAGATTATGCACCACTACTAGGGGGAGATCACTGCACACAGATTATACACTACCACCACGGGGAGCTTACTGCATACAGTTTATACACCACCACTAGGGGGAGATCACTACATACAGATTATACACCACCACTAGGGGGAGATCACTACATACAGATTATACACCACCACTAGGAGGAGATCACTACATACAGATTATACACCACCACTAGGGGGAGATCACTGCACACAGATTATACACTACCACCACGGGGAGCTTACTGCATACAGTTTATACACCACCACTAGGGGGAGATCACTACATACAGATTATACACCACCACTAGGGGGAGATCACTACATACAGATTATACACCACCACTAGGAGGAGATCACTACATACAGATTATACACCACCACTAGGAGGAGATCACTACATACAGATTATACACCACCACAAGGGGGAGCTCACTTCATACAGATTATGCACCACTACTAGGGGGAGATCACTGCACACAGATTATACACTACCACCACGGGGAGCTTACTGCATACAGTTTATACACCACCACTAGGGGGAGATCACTACATACAGATTATACACCACCACTAGGGGGAGATCACTACATACACATTATACACCACCACTAGGGGGAGATCACTACATACAGATTATACACCACCACTAGGAGGAGATCACTACATACAGATTATACACCACCACTAGGAGGAGATCACTACATACAGATTATACACCACCACTAGGAGGAGATCACTACATACACATTATACAGCACCACTAGGAGGAGATTACTACATACACATTATACACCACCACTAGGGGGAGATTACTACATACATATTATACACCACCACTAGGGGGAGATCACTACATACACATTATACACTGCCACTAGGAGGCGCTCACTACATACAGATCATACACCACCACTAGGGGGAGATCACTACATACAGATTATACACCACCACTAGGGGAGATCACTACATACACATTATACACCACCACTAGGAGGAGATCACTACATACACATTATACACCACCGCTAGGAGGAGATCACTACATACACATTATACACCACCACTAGGAGGAGATCACTACATACACATTATACACCACCACTACGAGGAGATCACTACATACAGATTATACACCACCACTAGGGGGAGATCACTACATACAGATTATACACCACCACTAGGAGGAGATCACTACATACAGATTATACACCACCACTAGGAGGAGATCACTACATACACATTATACACCACCACTAGGAGGAGATCACTACATACAGATTATACACCACCACTAGGGGGAGATCACTACATACAGATTATACACCACCACTAGGGGGAGATCACTACATACAGATTATACACCACCACTAGGGGGAGATCACTACATACAGATTATACACCACCACTAGGAGGAGATCACTACATACAGATTATACACCACCACTAGGAGGAGATCACTACATACAGATTATACACCACCACTAGGAGGAGATCACTACATACACATTATACAGCACCACTAGGAGGAGATTACTACATACACATTATACACCACCACTAGGGGGAGATTACTACATACATATTATACACCACCACTAGGGGGAGATCACTACATACACATTATACACTGCCACTAGGAGGCGCTCACTACATACAGATCATACACCACCACTAGGGGGAGATCACTACATACAGATTATACACCACCACTAGGGGGAGATCACTACATACATATTATACACCACCACTAGGAGGAGATCACTACATACAGATTATACACCACCACTAGGAGGAGATCACTACATACAGATTACACACCACCACTAGGGGGAGATCACTACATACAGATTATACACCACCACTAGGGGGAGATCACTACATACACATTATACACCACCACTAGGGGGAGATCACTACATACAGATTATACACCACCACTAGGAGGAGATCACTACATACAGATTATACACCACCACTAGGGGGAGCTCACTACATACAGATTATACACCACACTAGGGGGAGATCACTACATACAGATTATACACCACCACTAGGAGGAGATCACTGCATACACATTATACACCACCACTAGGAGGAGATCACTGCATACACATTATACACCACCACTAGGGGGAGATCACTACATACAGATTATACACCACCACTAGGGGGAGATCACTACATACAGATTATACACCACCACTAGGAGGGGATCACTACATACAGATTATACACCACCACTAGGGGGAGATCATTACATACAGATTATACACCACCACTAGGGGGAGATCACTACATACAGATTATACACCACCACTAGGGGAGATCACTACATACACATTATACACCACCACTAGGAGGAGATCACTACATACACATTATACACCACCGCTAGGAGGAGATCACTACATACACATTATACACCACCACTAGGAGGAGATCACTACATACACATTATACACCACCACTACGAGGAGATCACTACATACAGATTATACACCACCACTAGGGGGAGATCACTACATACAGATTATACACCACCACTAGGGGGAGATCACTACATACAGATTATACACCACCACTAGGGGGAGATCACTACATACAGATTATACACCACCACTAGGAGGAGATCACTACATACACATTATACACCGCCACTAGGAGGAGATCACTACATACAGATTATACACCACCACTAGGAGGAGATCACTACATACACATTATACACCACCACTAGGAGGAGATCACTACATACAGATTATACACCACCACTAGGGGGAGATCACTACATACAGATTATACACCACCACTAGGAGGAGATCACTACATACAGATTATACACCACCACTAGGAGGAGATCACTACATACAGATTATACACCACCACAAGGGGGAGCTCACTCCATACAGATTATGCACCACTACTAGGGGGAGATCACTGCACACAGATTATACACTACCACCACGGGGAGCTTACTGCATACAGTTTATACACCACCACTAGGGGGAGATCACTACATACAGATTATACACCACCACTAGGGGGAGATCACTACATACACATTATACACCACCACTAGGGGGAGATCACTACATACAGATTATACACCACCACTAGGAGGAGATCACTACATACAGATTATACACCACCACTAGGAGGAGATCACTACATACAGATTATACACCACCACTAGGAGGAGATCACTACATACACATTATACAGCACCACTAGGAGGAGATTACTACATACACATTATACACCACCACTAGGGGGAGATTACTACATACATATTATACACCACCACTAGGGGGAGATCACTACATACACATTATACACTGCCACTAGGAGGCGCTCACTACATACAGATCATACACCACCACTAGGGGGAGATCACTACATACAGATTATACACCACCACTAGGGGGAGATCACTACATACATATTATACACCACCACTAGGATCAGATCACTACATACAGATTATACACCACCACTAGGAGGAGATCACTACATACAGATTACACACCACCACTAGGGGGAGATCACTACATACAGATTATACACCACCACTAGGGGGAGATCACTACATACACATTATACACCACCACTAGGGGGAGATCACTACATACAGATTATACACCACCACTAGGAGGAGATCACTCCATACAGATTATACACCACCACTAGGAGGAGATCACTGCATACACATTATACACCACCACTAGGAGGAGATCACTGCATACACATTATACACCACCACTAGGGGGAGATCACTACATACAGATTTTACACCACCACTAGGGGGAGATCACTACATACAGATTATACACCACCACTAGGAGGGGATCACTACATACAGATTATACACCACCACTAGGGGGAGATCACTACATACAGATTATACACCACCACTAGGGGGAGATCACTACATACAGATTATACACCACCACTAGGGGAGATCACTACATACACATTATACACCACCACTAGGAGGAGATCACTACATACACATTATACACCACCGCTAGGGGGAGATCACTACATACACATTATACACCACCACTAGGAGGAGATCACTACATACACATTATACACCACCACTAGGGGGAGCTCACTACATACACATTATACACCACCACTAGGGGGAGATCACTACATACACATTATACACCACCACTAGGGGGAGATCACTACATACACATTATACACCACCACTACGAGGAGATCACTACATACAGATTATACACCACCACTAGGGGGAGATCACTACATACAGATTATACACCACCACTAGGAGGAGATCACTACATACAGATTATACACCACCACTAGGAGGAGATCACTACATACACATTATACACCACCACTAGGAGGAAATCACTACATACACATTATACACCACCACTAGGGGGAGATCACTACATACAGATTATACACCACCACTAGGGGGAGATCACTACATACAGATTATACACCACCACTAGGGGGAGATCACTACATACAGATTATACACCACCACTAGGAGGAGATCACTACATACAGATTATACACCACCACTAGGAGGAGATCACTACATACAGATTATACACCACCACTAGGAGGAGATCACTACATACACATTATACAGCACCACTAGGAGGAGATTACTACATACACATTATACACCACCACTAGGGGGAGATTACTACATACATATTATACACCACCACTAGGGGGAGATCACTACATACACATTATACACTGCCACTAGGAGGCGCTCACTACATACAGATCATACACCACCACTAGGGGGAGATCACTACATACAGATTATACACCACCACTAGGGGGAGATCACTACATACATATTATACACCACCACTAGGAGGAGATCACTACATACAGATTATACACCACCACTAGGAGGTGATCACTACATACAGATTACACACCACCACTAGGGGGAGATCACTACATACAGATTATACACCACCACTAGGGGGAGATCACTACATACACATTATACACCACCACTAGGGGGAGATCACTACATACAGATTATACACCACCACTAGGAGGAGATCACTACATACAGATTATACACCACCACTAGGGGGAGCTCACTACATACAGATTATACACCACCACTAGGGGGAGATCACTACATACAGATTATACACCACCACTAGGAGGAGATCACTGCATACACATTATACACCACCACTAGGAGGAGATCACTGCATACACATTATACACCACCACTAGGGGGAGATCAGTACATACAGATTATACACCACCACTAGGGGGAGATCACTACATACAGATTATACACCACCACTAGGAGGGGATCACTACATACAGATTATACACCACCACTAGGGGGAGATCACTACATACAGATTACACACCACCACTAGGGGGAGATCACTACATACAGATTATACACCACCACTAGGGGAGATCACTACATACACATTATACACCACCACTAGGAGGAGATCACTACATACACATTATACACCACCGCTAGGAGGAGATCACTACATACACATTATACACCACCACTAGGAGGAGATCACTACATACACATTATACACCACCACTACGAGGAGATCACTACATACAGATTATACACCACCACTAGGGGGAGATCACTACATACAGATTATACACCACCACTAGGAGGAGATCACTACATACACATTATACACCACCACTAGGAGGAGATCACTTCATACACATTATACACCACCACTAGGGGGAGATCACTACATACAGATTATACACCACCACTAGGGGGAGATCACTACATACACATTATACACCACCACTAGGGGGAGATCACTACATACAGATTATACACCACCACTAGGGGGAGATCACTACATACAGATTATACACCACCACTAGGAGGAGATCACTACATACACATTATACACCGCCACTAGGAGGAGATCACTACATACAGATTATACACCACCACTAGGAGGAGATCACTACATACACATTATACACCACCACTAGGAGGAGATCACTACCTACAGATTATACACCACCACTAGGGGGAGATCACTACATACAGATTATACACCACCACTAGGAGGAGATCACTACATACAGATTATACACCACCACTAGGGGGAGCTCACTATATACAGATTATACACCACCACTAGGAGGAGATCACTACATACACATTTTACACCACCACTAGGAGGAGATCACTACATACAGATTATACACCACCACTAGAGGGAGATCACTACATACACATTATACACCACCACTAGGAGGAGATCACTACATACAGATTATACACCACCACTAGGAGGAGATCACTACATACAGATTATACATCACCACTAGGGGGAGATCACTACATACAGATTATACACCACCACTAGGGGGAGATCACTACATACAGATTATACACCACCACTAGGGGGAGATCACTACATACAGATAATACACCACCACTAGGGGGGGATCACTACATACAGATCATACACCACCACTAGGGGGAGATCACTACATACAGATTACACACCACCACTAGGGGGAGATCACTACATACAGATTATACACCACCACTAGGGGGAGATCACTACATACAGATTATACACCACCACTAGGGGAATATCACTACATACAGATTATACATCACCACTAGGGGGAGATCACTACATACAGATTATACACCACCACTAGGGGGAGCTCACTGCATACAGATTATACACCACCACTAGGGGGAGCTCACTACATACAGATTATACACCACCACTAGGGGGAGCTCACTACATACAGATTATACACCACCACTAGGGGGAGATCACTACATACACATTATACACCACCACTAGGGGGAGATCACTACATACACATTATACACCACCACTAGGGGGAGATCACTACATACACATTACACACCACCACTAGGGGGAGATCACTACATACACATTATACACCACCACTAGGGGGCGATCACTACATACAGATTATACACCACCACTAGGAGGGGATCACTACATACAGATTATACACCACCACTAGGGGGAGATCACTACATACAGATTATACACCACCACTAGGAGGAGATCACTACATACAGATTATACACCACCACTAGGGGGAGCTCACTACATACACATTATACACCACCACTAGGAGGATATCACTACATACAGATTATACACCACCAATAGGGGGAGATCACTACATACAGATTATACACCACCACTAGGGGGAGATCACTACATACACATTATACACCACCACTAGGGGGAGATCACTACATACAGATTATACACCACCACTAGGGGGAGCTCACTACATACACATTATACACCACCACTAGGGGGAGATCACTACATACAGATTATACACCACCACTAGGGGGAGCTCACTACATACAGATTATACACCACCACTAGGAGGAGATCACTACATACACATTATACACCACCACTAGGAGGAGATCACTACATACACATTATACATCACCACTAGGGGGAGATCACTACATACAGATTATACACCACCACTAGGAGGAGATCACTACATACAGATTATACACCACCACTAGGGGGATCTTACAGATTTTACAGCCTCCACCAAAGGGAGCTCCTATTATACAGCTTATACACCCACCATCAGGACTGTGAACTGTATACAGTTTAGTCAGACAGATTATTCTCACTTTATCCATTTTATGCCACCACCACTAGAGGGAGCTACGGATTTACAGATTATACAGTACCCAGGGGGAGCTCACATACAGATTAAAGAGTCAGCTATGGGACAGCTTAGCAAATACAACCACCACTAGGAGCAGTTTGGTACATAATTATTTTTTCAGTATAGTGGGTGCATAAATCATTTGCATTGCGACCTCTTGCTTTTATTTCACCGTTCTTGATATGAAATATCCAGAGAGAATCGATCCGTTTTTCTTTATTAATGTAAAGTTTACAGCATATTTGTCATCAGGAATATCATTTATAGCTGGTTCCTGTAGCCTGTTCTATGCTAAGTTTAAAAACAGCTTTGCCAGGATTATGATTCATTTCAATAGTTTATAATAGTTTTTTTCACATTACCTGACTCCCTGCCAGCAGCTTGTGATTAGTCCCAGGGGAGGGACTCCTCAACTCCAAGCTCATCCAGCTCCCTCCCCACTTCATGTCATGTACATTGTGCAGGGGAGGGAAGGGGATGGTGTGGAAGAGAGGAAGAAGGCACGAGGGGGCGCAGGCATACATAGGCAGCACCTCCCCCTCCTAAAGGACTCAACACACGCTACTGGCAGGGAGACAGATAATGTGAAATAAACTTATATATAGTTCTGCAATAATTCAAATAATTCATAATTCTGCATTTTTAAAATCAGCATAACATAGGCTACTGGAACCGGTCACCAGCTAAAAATGACATTCCTGCTGACAGGTTCCCTTTTCCTCTTCCTTCATTCTCCTAAAGGATGAAATGTAACGTAATCACTTTTGTGTCAGTCATTTGTCCGCTGTCGTGAACGATCTCTCGCATAATTTGAATTTTATATGGATTTTTTTCGCCCTGGAGAGGGAGATTTTTCTTTTTTATTGATTTGTCCTGTATGTTCTGTCATCGTTCATATTTCAATAACTTTACACATTACACATTGTAGATTGGGGGGGGGGGGGTTAAGCTGCCTAATTCCCTAAAATTAGGTATAAGGAAATGATTGAAAGGGTCAAAGGTCACTCACATCCCATCAACACACCTCATAATTCAGACTCCAGACCAGAATCAATGAATACCCCCAAAATTATCCAGAACCCTAAATCAGAAAACCCCAGAAAAACTGCTGAATCATTATGGCCCCAGACCAAACCCCTAAATTATTCAGATACTGTTCCTCATATTAATTGAGACCCCAGACCTTCATATTAATTCAGATCCAGGGGACTGCCAATGAATTCACACCCCAGACCCCAAAGTTATTCAGACCTAGGCAAGACCACCCAATTCATCCAGACCCTTACATTAGTCTAGACTTCAGATTACTTACATTATACAGATTGTAGATAATACTCTATAATAATTTATACCAATGAAATCCCAGATCAGACCACAGATCAGGTCTCCAACTGTACTTAGACCCTAGATCAGACCTAAACCGATATACAAACCCCAGACCAGACCTCTACAATAAATCCAGCCTATCACCAATCAAATCTCCAATTAGACCACAGATCAGGTCTCTAAATGTACTTACACCCCAGACCAGACCTCTACAATAAGTCCAACTTCCGACCAATAAAATCCCAAATCAGAACACAGATCAGGTCTCCAACTATTCTTAGACCCTAGATCAAATCTAAGCCGATATTCAAACCCCATAGCAGACCTCTACAATAAATCCAACCTATGACCAATCAAACCCCAATCAGACCTCAGATCAGGTCTCTAAATGTACTTACACCCCGAACCAGACCTCTACAATAAGTCCAACTTCTGACCAATAAAATCCCTAATCAGGTCTCCAACTGTACTTAGACCCTAGATCAGACCTAAACCGATATACAAACCCCATAGCAGACCTCTACAATAAATCCAACCTATCACCAATCAAATCTCCAATTAGACCACAGATCAGGCCTCCAAATGTACTTACACCCCAGACCAGACCTCTACAATAAATCCAACCTATCACCAATCAAATCTCCAATTAGACCACAGATCAGATCTCCAAATGTACTTACACCCCAGACCTCTACAATAAGTCCAACCTCCAAACAATAAAATCCCTAATCAGAACACAGATTTCTGAATGTAATTAGATCCTAGACCAGACCTAAGCCGAGATTCAGAACTCAGAGTAAACTTCTGCAATAAGTCCAACCTCTGACCAATCAAATCCTGATAAGATCAGGTCTCAAACTGTACTTAGACCCCAGACCTCTACAATAAGTCCAATCTTCGACCAATAAAATCCCAGATAAGACCACAGATCAGGTCTCCAACTGTGCTTAGACCCTGATGAGTCCTAAGCCAAGGTTCAGTCCCCAGACCTGACCTGTACAATAAGCTCAACTTCTGACCAATCAAAACCCCAACTACAGATCAGACCACAGATCAGGTCTCTGATTGTACTTAGATCCCGGACCAGACCTAATTCTGAGCCCAATGTCCAGGGCATGACCTTGGATATTCCCATGAGGTCATGGCCAGGTTCATTGTACACATTTATAACATTGTATCCTCTGGGAGTCTCCAGGTAATGGGGATCTGTTCGGTGGCGTTTTGTCTATAGACGTCTCGGGGTCGTTTACGTCTTGAGGTTATTTTTGGTTGCAGTTTTATATACCGGCTCTATAATTAGAAGGATGTTTATGGTGCAGCGCCGTAGGATTATCTCCATGTACACAATGTACATTCTCCACAGCGACCTGTAGGCAACGCGAGAACATCAGCCGCGACGGAGAAAGACGTGAAACACAAACACTTGGGACCTAAATATTTCCAGAGTTTATTGCTGAGGAGTAAAAAAATACTAAGGGATAACAACCACAAGAAAATTTAATAGTTAGAATAGCTGAGTGACCACTAGGGGGAGCTGTGTATACATCCCTATGCAGTGAGTGCCCTCTAGTGGCAGGGACAGGCAGTCAGGATTTTATTATTTAACTGAACGGTTGCGTGAAGAGAAGTAGACGAAATGTATATAACTGGTATATAAAGGGTTAAAATGGAACCTTCAATATTCAGAAAACAATTCAAAATCAAAGGGAACCTTTCATTAGGTGAGACCATAGTGACTGTGGCGACACTGCTGTGCTCTGTGCTCACTGCAGACACTTTATCACCCATAGCTTTGTGGCTGTAGATTGTCCTCTACAGGTGCGGTCAGACTTCTGTAGCTGCGTCATGCGTGGTATAATAACTCTGCTGCATGTGACACGGTATAATAACTCTGCTGCATGTGACATGGTATAATAACTCTGCTGCATGTGACACGGTATAATAATTCTGCTGCGGGCTGGGTGTAATAACTCTGCTGCATGTGACACGGTATAATAATTCTGCTGCGGGCTGGGTGTAATAACTCTGCTGCATGTGACACGGTATAATAACTCTGCTTCGGGCTGGGTGTAATAACTCTGCTGCATGGGATACAATGTTATAACTCTGATGCGTCCGGTGCAGCTTAATAACCCTGCTGCGTCTTGTAATAACTCTGCTGCATCAGACGCCTTGTACTCGCTTACGGCTCAGCGTGCGCTCACACATCATAGGAGTTTAATAAAACATTCTTCATAAAGTCCCCCCCCCCCCCGCTCCTCCCGCTCCTCCCGCTCCTCCTGCTCCTCCCGCTCTTCCCTCTCTCCCGCTCCTCCCTCTCTCCCGCTCCTCCCGCTCCTCCCTCTCTCCCGCTCCTCCCTCTCTCCCGCTCCTCGCACTGGTTTTATTACTCTATGAATTAAATATGTACTTTTATTCATTTTGACCAGGGACTGGGCCACGTCCCTCCCCCACCCACACCAGAGGTAAGTCGCTTGTCACTGTGTAAAAGGGATAGTTCCACATGTGCACTTTTCAGATAGGCCACTTAATATATGTTTTCCTAGCAGGAGACCATCTTTCACAGTCCTGCTGCTACTAATAACATACACAGAGGTCTGATTACACCTCTCTCCAGAGACAATAGATGGCTACAGAGAACAGCAGTGTGGGGAGAACCTGTAATCATGGAATGTAGATCCATATTTCACAGTCCTGCTGCTACTAACAGCATGCACAAAGATCACACATCTCTCTAGGGACAAAACCTAACAATGGCTGCACAGAGGTCAGAGAACAGCAGTGTGAGGAGAAGCTGTAATCATGGAATATAGATCCATATATCACAGTCCTGCTGCTACTAACAGCATGCACAAAGATCACACATCTCTCCAGGGACAATATCTAACACTGTGCTCCCTATTATCTCCCCTCACTATGGGTTGTTTAAATATTCAATAATTCTGTATGAAGTCCCCCCCCCCCCCTCGTCCTTACATCTCATCCATAAGTTATAGAGTCTGTTATTATCTTTTCCTCCTTCCCCGTTCATGTTGTGTGATTACAAGTCCTCGGGGAGAGGACAGAGATGTGACCGGAGCGCGGACTGTGAGGACACTGAATTATTCATATTTATATATGAAAAAGGTTATGTCCCCCCTCCCCCCTGGACCTGTCCGCGCCTCTGCAGGCACCAGGAGCTGGGAGTCGTCCGTTCTCTGGGACTGATGAAAGAATTCCATGGATTTATGGATTATGTGGAGCGCTGAAGGGAGTTCTTCGTCCTTCCCCATCTTCACTGGCCAAGATCTGCCGCGACCTTACTCAATCTCTAGGCTAAGGTATTAAAGGGGTTGTCCACTTTCAGCAAATAATACAAAAAGTTACACAATTTTCCAATATACTTCCTGTATCATTTCCTCAGTTTTCTAGATCTCTGCTTGCTGTCATTCTATTGAAAGCTTCTGCAACAACCGTGCCAATGCACAGGGTAGGTAGTTGTTGCAAACCGCACCCTCTCTATTTTAGGAGCTGCCTAGGGAGACCGATCACCTCGCTAGGAGGTCTCCAAAAGTGGAATACTATGTAATTGCAGCTGGGACCACTGACTGGGAGGGCTACAGTTAACATAGCTATTGTCTTTAACCAATGATATACTGTGTTCTTTACTGTAAAGCAAGGTGGAAGCTGATTGGAGGGTTCTGCTGCCTCACTAGGGGAGTATAAAAACCCCTTGGTCTTGGTCAGTTTTTAGCCAGCAGAGTACAGAGAATTCAGGTCTCCAGAGAGCTGCCATCCAGACACACTATCAGGAAGCAGAGGTGTCTCAGGCCGCTGCCTGACACCCTGGGCAAGTCAGGAGACTAAGCCCCAGAGCAGAGGTCCACTGCCCGGACTCAGCTCCATCTACCTGCCCAGCCTGAGGTTACTACCAGGCTGTGAGCACCACTTACCGTGGACCAGCTATCTTCTACCAGCTTTCCAGCTTACTGCATCTGCTGCTGCTGATGTTAGGCAGTTGTCTGCTTTTCAAGTTCCAATAAAGAACCGTGGGTTGATGAGTCCGTGTGATGCCTGGATCAGGCTGCTTCACTATCACGGGCTTCCCATCCTCCATCTCCCAGGGATCTCTATATACACGTCAGGGGCTGCCCCATGGAGAAACCACTGCATCAGCTTCCCCCTCCATATTTCTTGCACACGCCACCTGCTGCAGACCTGCCAGGCTGTAGACCATCCTCCGGGTCCCCATACCAAGCACCGTGACCATAGCATGCCCCAGGCTGCATAAGCCAACCACTTTTCAATACACAAACAACATCAATTATTTTCTGAAAGTGGACAATCCCTTTAAGGTTTCCCTCTTGGCTCCGCCCTTCTTAATACACTCCGCTGCTTAGTGGGACACACATTAGATTAATTTAACTTTCAAAACAGTTTATTAAGGTTTGATTTGCTAATCCATATATAAATTACTCATCATGGGAGGCAGCTATAAAAAAAGAAGACAGTCCCACTGACCTTTGTTGCTCTGTTCCGGCAGTGAGGTTCCCATTTCTTCAATCTATAGTACTATCCAGACTGAACGAGCCGGGTTATAAGAGCTATTCTAGGATAAGCAGCAACCAGGAGAACAATTTAAGCTGAAGACACCTGCCTTTGGTTCTTCATTCCATTGCTGCAGTTCCCGACCCCTTCCCCCCCGAGGCCTTTCCTTAGTGGAAGTGGTGAGGCTCCTCTGATGTCTATGGGTAAATTTCTATGCTCCAGTGTCACATGACGCACAGATGATGACATCACTGATGAAGCACTTTTCTTGCTCAGTGATTGGCCGACAGTGGTCACCTGAGCTTTAGTACTTCCTGTCTGGGCAAAAGAGAGAAGCAGAGCAATAGCAGAGAGCGGCAGGCAGGTGAGTATGGTTTCTCTTTTTTATTTTGTTCCATCCTCGGCCTCTCGTGGGTTAAGACTCCATGGTTATCCGGGCAGAAAGAGAAAAGACTAATACACAAGAGCCTCTCCAGGAAAACATGTCTTTTATATCCTGGAGGCCAGAAGAGTCACAATTATCAACCTGTCACCTCCAGCGTCAGCCGTGACTTATGTCAGGTTACACTTTTTGTTTCTGTCATTTCAATCCTCCTGGTACAACACGACCTCTCACCTCCATCATTCTACCCTGAGAGAGAGAGGAATCCAGAGGAACTGAAACTGCAGGGTTCCATGTCCCAGTGGTCCCCAACCACAGGACCGCGGCCCAAGACCAGACCATGGACCGTCCGCTCCCGGGCCCCGGCCAAAAGAACTTAAAAAGAAAAACTGTCTGACCCTCCTCTTCTCCCCGCAGCTCCTGGTTCTTCTTCATCCTGCGGGTTCTCTGCAGACAGCCAGGGGCACTTCCATGTGTGCGGCCCATGGACACACACTATGGAGCAGCATATGGCGTCATAGGGTGTGCGCACTGGCAGGGACGGATTAAGGCTGGTGTGGGACCCTGGGCGCAAAAGCTGATGGGTGCTAGTCCAGATAGAGAACAGAAATCATTATTTCCAGCCACCCAGCAATAACTATATACAGCTCCCAGTATATACAGCCCCAAGTAATCACTATATACAGCGTCCTAACAATAACTATATACAGCTCCCAGTATATACAGCCCCAAGTAATCACTATATGCAGCATCCTAACAATAACTATATACAGCTCCCAGTATATACAGCCCCAAGTAATCACTATATACAGCATCCTAACAATAACTATATACAGCGTCCTAACAATAACTATATACAGCTCCCAGTATATACAGCCCCAAGTAATCACTATATACAGCATCCTAACAATAACTATATACAGCTCCCAGTATATACAGCCCCAAGTAATCACTATATACAGTGCCCTAACAATAACTATATACAGCTCCCAGTATATACAGCCCCAAGTAATCACTATTTACAGCCCCAAGTAATCACTATATAGAGCCCATCAGCAATAAATATACACAGCCAGCCAGTAATCACTGTATACAGACCCAGTAATCACTATATACAGCCTCCAGTAATAACTATATACAGCCCCCAGCAATCACTATATACATCCTCCAGTAATCACTATATACAGCCCCCAGTAATCAATATATACTCCTGGCAGCAATCTCTATATAAAGTCCCCCAGCAATCACTATATACAGCTCCCCCAGCAATCACTTTATACAACCCCCGGTAATCACTATATACAGCTCCTCCAGCAATCATTATATACAGCTCCCCCAGCAATAACTATATACAGCCCCCCATTAATAACTATATACAGCACCCCATTGATAACTATATATAGCCTCCCTTTAAAAACTATATACAGCCCCCAATAATCACTGTATACAGCCCTTAGTACTCACTATATACAGCCTCCCTATAATAGCTATAAACAGATGCCTATAATGACTATATATATCCCCCTATAACTATATACATCCTCCCTATAATGACTATAGACAACCCTCTATAATAACTATTTAGAACCTCCTAGCAATAACTATATACAACCCCCCAGTAATCACTGTATACAGACCCCTAACAATAACTATATACATCCTCCCAGCGATAACTATATACATCCCCAAGTAATAAATATATACAGCCCCCAGCAAAAAATATATACAGCCACCAGTAATCACTATGTACAGCCCCAGTAATCACTATATAGAGCTGCCTATAATAACTATATACAGCCTCCCAATAATAACTATATACAGCCCCCTATAATGACTATATACAGCCTCCCTATAAAACTATATACAGCCCCCTATAATAACTATAAACAGCCGCCTATAATAACTACTTACAGCCTCACTATAACTATATACAGCCTCCTTATAATAACTATATACAGACTCACTATAGGTATATACACCCCCCATAATAACTATATACAGTCTTAGGTAAAATAATAAAATTGTACTCACCTTTCTCCATACCCCGATTGCGCACCAACCTCATCTTTTTCCCTTCTGGTGTCAAGATAAGACCCGACCTGTACTATGATTGTGGCGCCCTGCTGCTGGCGCAGTGACATCACACATTGGGTGCAAATGGTCCCCAAATACATATAACACTCTAGTGACTCAGGATGAGTACAGGATAAGTAATGTCATGTATGTACACAGTGACTGCACCAGCAGCAGAATAGTGAGTGCAGCTCTGGTGTATAATACAGGATGTAACTCAGGATCAGTACAGGATAAGTAATGTCATGTATGTACACAGTGACTGCACCAGCAGCAGAATAGTGAGTGCAGCTCTGGGGTATAATACAGGATGTAACTCAGGATCAGTACAGGATAAGTAATGTCATGTATGTACACAGTGACTGCACCAGCAGCAGAATAGTGAGTGCAGCTCTGGGGTATAATACAGGATGTAACTCAGGATCAGTACAGGATAAGTAATGTCATGTATGTACACAGTGACTGCACCAGCAGCAGAATAGTGAGTGCAGCTCTGGGGTATAATACAGGATGTAACTCAGGATGAGTACAGGATAAGTAATGTCATGTATGTACACAGTGACTGCACCAGCAGCAGAATAGTGAGTGCAGCTCTGGGGTATAATACAGGATGTAACTCAGGATGAGTACAGGATAAGTAATGTCATGTATGTACACAGTGACTGCACCAGCAGCAGAATAGTGAGTGCAGCTCTGGGGTATAATACAGGATGTAACTCAGGATCAGTACAGGATAAGTAATGTCATGTATGTACACAGTGACTGCACCAGCAGCAGAATAGTGCGTGCAATCTCATTCTGCTGTGTGCTACTGAAGGGTGTGGTTGTGTGCTGCTGAGCTCCTGCACCACCTGGTGGAAGATCAATCCACCCAGGCCTGCTCTCTCCTCCCCAGGGAGGGAGTGGGTTCTGTGGGATGAATCCTGCAGGAAAATCCCAGGCTTCTGCCTCCCGGACCAGGCCGGCGGGGGGCAGGAGAAACCAGTTACCGGCCAAAGCGGAGGGGGTAAGAAGATCTGCCCGGAGCCAAGGACGCAGCGATGTGACCTCGGCTGCCACCCCCAAGACCCAGGGAAGCCGCAAGGTCTCCGGAACACAGAAGATCAAGGCAAGTGACATCAGCCTGAGTGCTCCTCCTGGAAAGCTGGATGTGTGTGCGGGAAAGCTGGGTGGTTCAGCTGGAAAGCTGGGTGCTCACGGAGGTGTGCAAAAAGCATGGGGTGATCTTAAGGCCCGGGAGTCTGCTTCCATCTATGGCTCCCGGATTGCTGAGCACCTCCGTGAGTACGAGGAAGCTGGAAAAGCGCTGAGGAGGCTCCAGGAGGAGATAAGGGAGACCGTGGCCCTAGCGGGGGTGGCCACTAAGAAGAAAAAGTCTGATCTTCTTACCACCATAGACAGACTAAAAGCCGAGGTCACCGCTCTGCAGGAGAAGCGACATCTTATCCGCGAGCACAGTGGTCCGTTTCGTGAAAAGTTGGAGAATGATGCGAGGTTTGATGACATGCGCCAGGAGCAGTTAAGAAAACTGAAGGGGCTTGAGATCCAGGCGGATGATGGCGATGATGAGGAGGATGAGGAAGACCTGCCGTGTCCGTCTGGTGGCCTGCACCAACACCAGCAGGCCTCGCACGACAGGCTGCCTGCAGAGCAAGCGCCATTACCATCAGGCTGCGGCTCTGCCAACCTGGAGGAGGAAAGTGATGACAGCAGCCAGGGGGGGGCGCTAATGGCTCAGATCCGTCAGCTCGAGTCCCCAGTTCACCTCCAGAACTTTTCCTTTGGTGATGATATCCCGAGTGACGACCAAAAGAGGAAGAAGACGAGACCCAAGAAGACCAAGGCGTCTCAGGAGGTGAATCTGGTGTTTCGTCCCCTCCCTGTTTCCTCCGGGCGGGCAGCAGTGTCAGCCTGTCGTGTAGGCCCCGTTACCCAGCCCAGCACGAATCCTGCAGTGGACTCGGTGCCAGGGTGCGGGGAGATTGCAAAGCCACGTTCCATCATGGCGCAGAGCACCAGCCTTGTTTGCAGTAGCAAGGATGGTGCAGGGAAGGCATCGGCCGAAAGGCCGGACAGTGAGGGCGATCCAGCAGGTCCTGGTACTGTGCGCTGCCCCCCAGTGGGAGGGGGGGGTGGCCCTGTGCCAGGGGCAGTGGCGGTAGCTCCTGTGGCTCCTAGCACTGTGGCTGCATCTAGCTCCGGTGAGCAGCGGCAGTGTGATGGGGCTGCTGGGGCTTGTGGTGCAGCGCCTCCCAAGCATCCTGCAGAGAAAGGCGCAGGAAAAGTGTTGTTTTGCATTGGATCATCAGACCCTGGAGAGGGCACAAAAAGACTGTCCGGAGTCTGCAAGGGCAAGTGGCCTCTTGCATCCAGCGAGCAGCAGAGCAGAAATATTAAAAAAACTACTGGACAACAAGGGGTTAATGCCAATGAGGCAGAGGGCACCTTTAAGATCGGGGTTGGAGCTGCCTCTTCTCAGGCTGTATCAGCTATGGAGGTGGCTCTACCCCCAGTGCCCAGTGACGCCGAGGCAACCCCAGGTCCTCCTGGCCCAGCTGGTGTGAGTGATGCAAGGAAGCGAGGCAGTGATGCAAGGAAGCGAGGCAGTAATGCACATAGTGTGGTGAATGTGGGAGTGGTGAATGGTGCTGAGGGGGGTGATCCTGTTGTGCGTGCTGGACCTTCTGCACCCCCAGTGGTGGCCGCTCCTATAAGGAGCTATGCGAGTGTCACCGCTGGGGCAAGTGGGGTTAACTCCTTGTCTCCTGGCTCTGGGAACAGCGTTTTGCAAAGGCGTCTTCTGGAGGCTCTCAGGAGAGGGGAAAAGTCAATCACTGTAGAGGGGAGAGAGGTTGATCTGTCCTTCTGGACAGACAGGCATGGCCTGGCAGCCTTCCAAGAGAAAAGGGGGGGAGAGACTGTATGGTCTTTACCCACAACCGGGCCCGGAGCTGCCCGTAGGAATGTGGTTCGTCTTCGCTGGAGGGGCAGTGACGCATGCCCACCCAGGTCAAGGGTGGTGGAGCTCCTCCTGAAGATGAACTTCAGGGCTAGTGACATCTTTGCCCTGATACATCCTTATGGTACTCCGGAGTTCGATGTCAGCTTTGTTCGGCCGGAGGGCTTAGAGCTCTTCTGGTCGAATTATGAGCTGGCAAAGAACGAGCCTGCATGGCGAGACTTTGCTGTGCAAGCAGTGTCTCGCCAAAACGCAGTCAAGAAGGTGACCGTTTTGACCCGTAACGAGTCACTTTCTTGCATGGACATCATGACTTGGCTCAGTCGTTATGGTGAGGTTGTACAGGTACCTCAGAAAAACCGCGATGAATTTGGCATTTGGTCTGGGGCCTGGACCTTCATGATGAAGTTGAAGTGTTCAGGCGGCACAGTCGCCCACATTCCCTCTTCAGCCTTTCTTGGGCGAGACAGAATCCTGATTTTCTACCAGGGGCAGCCGAAGGTCTGTCACAGGTGCGGTGACCCCACCCACTTTAGCGCCAGCTGCCAAGTGCAGAAGTGCGCTTTGTGTGGTGGGCTAGGTCATCTCGCTGCATCCTGTAAGGACATTAGGTGTAACCTGTGTGGTGAGCTCGGTCACCCTTTCAGCCGTTGTCCTCGCTCCTTTGCCAATGCGGTTGTGACCCCAGTGGAGGAGAGCCATGAGGTTGCTTCTGCTGGGGAAGGTACCAGCAGAGGTGGAGGAGCTGAGGGGCCTGTGAAGAAAAGTAAGAATAAGTCACCTTCTCAGTTGAGGCGGCTTGAAGCCAGACAAAAAGGGAGAGAACTGGGGAAGCCTCAGGTTGCTGGGGTGACCCTGGGTCCTTCCTCAGAGGCTGGTCTTGCTACTGAGGCCCTGAGGGATGATGAGTTGGATGAGGAGGTCAGGAGGATGGAGCGCGAGAAAGGTGCCATGTCCTCCACGTCCTCCCAGTATGAGAGTATGGATGAGGATAACAGGATTTGGCTAGAAAATAAGCGCAAGCAGAAAAAGAAAAAGCGCGGCGTATCTAAGGTACCTAAGGAAGGGAAAACTTCCTCCCCTCTGGTTGAGCTTTCCAACCGGTTCCTCACCCTCGATGAGATCGCCTCCTCGGAAGGAGAGGCTGAGGGTGGGGTTCTGGAGGTGGCGGCGGAGCAGCCTGCAGGGGGCGCTGAGTCTCTATCCTCTGGGGATGCTGGGTCCTCAGAGTGGGAGACTGACTCAGAGTCAGGAGACAAGGACGAGGGAGAGGGTGGTCCGGGTGGGTCCTTGGGGTCCAATAATAACATGGACACCACAATTTCATTAAAAAGAAGTTGCCCTAAATCTGATGGGAAAAAAGAAAGGGGATCATCGTCAGAGGAGAGTCGGGGGAGGGGAAGCAATAAGAAAAAAGCTGTTTAACTCAATCACTCATGATGGCGGCACCCACTCCGTTGACGCTGGCGTCCATTAATGTCGCCAGCATTAAGTCTGATGCGGCTAGATTTGCGGCCTTTGATTTTCTCGGCAATGTTGAAGCCGACATTTTATTTTTGCAGGAGACCAGGCTGCCAGATTTGGCGGCCGTGTTTAAAGCTAAGAGGGAATGGAGACACGGGCCTTCCTATTGGTCTCTTGCGGCCGAGCCGTATAGCGGAGTGGCGGTCCTCTTTACCGCACCGGTAGAATGCCGACGAGTTATTGAGTTAGAAATGGGGAGGTGCCTGATCCTGGATGTCCTCATGAAGGGACAAGAACTTCGCCTAATTAATATCTATGGTCCCCAGTCCAAGTGGGACAGGAAGTGTCTCTTTATGAGGATCAAGCCCTACCTTTTTACAAGTCGGCAGGTGGTCTTTGGAGGGGACTTCAATGCTGTCACAAGGTCCCAGGATAGGGGAGGTTCCAGAGACAAGCTGACTTATGATAGCGTCGCTCTTAATAGCATAGCCAGTGAGGCTCGCCTGGTGGATGTCCACATCCGGCACACCCCAGGCCACGCGGGGTTCACCTATTATAGGGGTAGCTGCAGGTCTAGAATAGACAGGTTTTATTTAAAGGAGGAAGCCATCTCTTCAGCAGTGTCCGTTGTTGAGGTGGAGTTCTCCGACCACTGTCTAATTTTGTTTTCTCTGAATGTTACAGAGACCCCCCGGATGGGAAGAGGCTACTGGAAGCTCAATTCGTCTCTCCTGGAGGAAGCGGAGATAAGACAATCCTTTGAGGACTTTCTTCAGAGCCAGGTACCTTTGCTGGGCCTTTGTAGCAGTAAGTCAGAGTGGTGGGAGATGCTCAAGAAAAGGGTGGCGAGATTCTTCCGCCAGCTCTCGAGCCTCAGGAGCCTGGACAGGTACCGCCTGTATCAGGGCCTGAGGAGGAAACTCGAGCATCTCGTCTCGACTGGAGGTAGTCGTGAGGACATCTCCAGAGTGAAATCCTTGCTGAAGAGGTGTCAGTACGATAGACACGCATCTTTGGTTTTTGAGAGGGATTACGGGAAATACCGCTCGCCCGACCCTTACAGAAACTGCAAGATGTCAGTGAATGGTAAAGTTGTCACAGGACTGGTTGACAGTACGGGATCCCTGAAAAGGTCCAGATCAGGGATTCTGGAGGTCGTCAGATCCTTCTACTCGCACCTCTTGGGCAGGAAGGATCTAGATCGGGATGTGATGTCGGCTTTCCTGGCTGAAACTGTCCCTGAGCCAGGAGTAGACCCCTCTCTTGACGTTTTGACAGAGCTGATCAGGGAAGAGGAAGTCAGCCGGGCGATTGAAGGGCTCGCCCTCAAAAAATCGCCAGGTCCGGATGGCTTAACATCTGAGTTTTATAAGACCTTTAAGGACGCCTTGGTTCCCCTCTTGACTGAGGTATTCAATGAGTGTCTTTCCTCGGGCGCTCTGCCGAAGTCAATGAGGAGGTCTGCCCTGATCATCCTGTCAAAGGGTAAGGACCGATCTCGTATTGAGAACTGGCGTCCCATAGCGCTTCTCAATACGGACAGAAAGGTTTTGGCAAAGGTGCTGTTTAATCGGCTGGTGCAGTTTGCGCCCCGGCTCCTTTCGGGGACCCAGCACTGCTCTGTTCCAGGCCGCAGTACATTTAGTGCTGTGCTTTGTGTCCGGGAGGCAGTGGAGCAGGGCAGGGCTGGTAACTGGAAGGGGTACTTGCTGTCCTTGGATCAGGCAAAAGCGTTTGATCGGGTTGACCATGAGTACCTCTGGTCTGTCCTTCTGAGGTATGGCCTGCCGGGGGAGTTTGTCAATTGGCTAAAGGTTTTGTACGCAGGGGCAGAGAGTTTCCCGCTTGTGAACGGTTGGATTGGCCGCTCTTTTGAGGTCGGGTCTGGTGTTCGCCAGGGTTGTCCTCTGAGCCCACTCTTATACGTGTTCGCGATTGACCCATTCCTTAGGAGGGTTGATCGTGGGCCGTTGGTGGGAGTCGGGATGGACCAGGCGGCACCGGAAGCCACTCTAAGGGTGGTAGCGTATGCCGATGATGTCACCGTTTTTGTGTCCTCGAGAGGGGAGGCGCAATGGGTGATGTCAGAGGTTGACCGCTACTCAGAGGCTTCTGGGTCCAAGATCAACCGGGATAAGTGTGAGAGTCTCTGGCTGGGAGAGGGGGATCCAGGCTTTGATCTCCCGGACACTCTTCCAGGGCCCCAAGACTCTGCCAAAGTTCTCGGCATCGAATTTGGCCAGGGGGATTACCCCATGCAAAACTGGGACGGCAGGCTTAAGATCGCCGCCCAGAAGGTGGACCAGTGGAAGGGTTGGTCTTTGACCCTCAGGGAAAGGGTGAACTTGATTAAAACTTACCTGCTCCCATTGCTGATATATCTGGGCAGTGTGTGCATGTTGCCAGAACCCCTCTGGACTCGTGTCTACAGTCTGTTCTTCCAGCTGTTATGGGGGAATAGGCTGAACCTTATCAAGAGGGAGGTTACTTACCGCACGAGGAGACAAGGAGGGTTGTGTATGGTCAACCCTGTGGTGTTCCTAGTGAATACCTTTCTTAAGATCAATATCGCAAACCTCTGGAAAGAGAGGGCTCCTCCGTGGGTATACTCCTGCAGGGGATGGTTTCGGCCTTTCTTCCAGGAATGGGAGACAGGAGGGCAAGTGAAGGATCTCCGTACACCGCATGGGCATCTTCCGGCTTACGCTACCCCGGTTCTGAAGGTAATTCGCCGGTGGGGTCTGGGAATGTGGGAGATCAGGACCATGTCGAGGAAACTCCTTGACAAAAGGGTTCTGTTGACCCATTTCCAGAAGCCTCTGGCCCTCAGGGATTGCCCAAGTCGGGATCTTGGGGTGGGTTTAGGTCTTTTGAATTCCATCAGGATCCCCTTGAAGTTTTGGGACGTGACTTGGCGCTGCTTCCATGGAAAGCTGTGTGTGAGGGACAATCTGAAGTGTAGGAGCTCTGAGGAAAGGGGTTGTCCCCGGGAGGAGTGCGGTGGCCTGCTGGAGAGCATGGACCACTTCCTGCTTCAGTGCCCCTTTAACACAGAGGTGTACAACCGGGTGGGCGCTTCCATCCATTGGCCCGGGTTGGCCGGTCTCTCCTATGCGGAGTGGGCCTATGGAGCATTCAGAGGCCTGGGTGGCCGGGACCGCTGCACGTTATTCCTAGTTAGCCTAGTGGTCAGGTACCACACGTGGAACGCACGGTGTTTAGTATCGACGCAGCGTAAAATCCTCCCGGTGGATGAGGTGGTTAGGAACATTCTGGGTGACCTGGTGAAGGTGCGCTCTCTGGAGTATGAGAGGCTGGGCACGGGGAGGGCCTCTCTCCTTTGGAGGGGGTTCTCCTTTAGTATCCCTTAGTCTGTCATCTCCTCTCCTGGTGTTGGGCTGAAGCTGACACTGTAGATTTTTGTTTTGTATCTGAGGTTATAGAGATGTAGGGGCTTGCAGGTGTCGAACCTGGGCTTTATGTGGTTTTGATATATGTTGGTATGTTTAATGTGTTTGTATCTTGTGTACAGTGTGTATATAGTTATATGTAGTTATAGTTCTTGTGTGTATATAGGTTGGTTGGTTTTGGGGTGTTGGTGTTAGGGTGTTAGGTTGGGAGGGGGGTGGACGGGATTTGGACTGTACGATCCTGGGCACTGGTCTGGACTATATAACGCGGACTTTGGACGTTAGACCAGTGTCTGGGGGGGGGGGGGAGGGTGATGGGCGTGGGATTTAGTTAGTTATATTTTATGTTATTTAATGTTATTAATGTTATTTCCGTTATATTCATTGTTATTTCTGTGTTTATTTATTGTTTATTTATTTATTTATGTGTATTTTGATTTAAAAAAAAAAAAAAAAAAAAATTATTAGGTGGTGGGACTGGGTGAAGGTTTTGTCTGTTTTCATGCTGAGTGTGTGGTGTGTGTGTGGCTGGGCCAGGAGGTTTTGTAAGTTTATTTTCGTTTATATTTGTTCTTTTGTAATTCTTTTGCCAGAAGTTATGGCTTTATTTATGTTTATTATTGTAATGTTTTTCACTTTTATATAAAATAAAAGATTTACAGGATGTAACTCAGGATCAGTACAGGATAAGTAATGTCATGTATGTACACAGTGATTGCACCAGCAGCAGAATAGTGAGTGCAGCTCTGGGGTATAATACAGGATGTAACTCAGGATCAGTACAGGATAAGTAATGTCATGTATGTACAGTGACTCCACCAGCAGCAGAATAGTGAGTGCAGCTCTGGGGTATAATACAGGATGTAACTCAGGATCAGTACAGGATAAGTAATGTCATGTATGTACACAGTGACTGCACCAGCAGCAGAATAGTGAGTGCAGCTCTGGGGTATAATACAGGATGTAACTCAGGATCAGTACAGGATAAGTAATGTCATGTATGTACACAGTGACTGCACCAGCAGCAGAATAGTGAGTGCAGGTCTGGAGTATAATACAGGATGTAACTCAGGATCAGTACAGGATAAGTAATGTCATGTATGTACACAGTGACTGCACCAGCAGCAGAATAGTGAGTGCAGCTCTGGAGTATAATACAGGATGTAACTCAGGATCAGTACAGGAGAAGTAATGTCATGTATGTACACAGTGACTGTACCAGCAGCAGAATAGTGAGTGTAGCTCTGGATATGACCTTGGTCCTCTTGGTGTTAGGGATGCATTCATTACATTATTGCCTCCATGTTGTGATCCCGCACTTATAGTAATGATAATATAATCCTTCTGGAATAGACATGTGATGCTCCGCTGCCTCTGCGCTGCCATCACCTGGAGCCTGGCGCCGGTCCCCGTGTCCTGCTTATTCCAGCAGTCAGCTCTCTCCTACATTGTTACATAAGAGGCCGGAGCTATTAATAGACGTCTGAATTTTACTCTCTTCAGGCAAATGAGATCCCGGCAGCCGCAGCCACAATATTTCTATGGAGCAGAATGGGACAAGAAGTGACTGCGGATGAAGGGGCAGAGCGGGGATTTCTGCTCTGGGGGGATGAATGCAGCAGGAAAGATGATTCTAGGAGGACAATAATAAAACCTCTATATGTGTAAGTGATAGAAGGTTCTAGAAATATACATTGTATACACTGAGGCTGATAGAGACTGCAGGATGGTAAACCCCAATGCCAGGCGGCTGCTGCAAAGGCAAACCAAAGTATAACCTCTCGCTCTATGGAGGAGGGAGCATTTCCCTTCATCTTACATTGATGGGTGATTGTATCGGGATAAGGTGATCAGTACTAGATGGACCCGGTGATACTCAGCAATTATTATCCATTTTAATAAGCACTAAATCTATGAAGTCCTTTATCTTTGATGCCCCCGTGTTCAAGGTCCCATTAAATCTTACAGGAATCTGCTCTCAGCGGAGAAGTGGAGACAATTGTATCCAATCTGATACATTCTAGCAAAATAAGACTGTAATTGTGGCCGTATCCGTATCCAATCACAGCCCCCATAGACTTCTATGGCACCAAGGTGTCACCCCACACCATGACCGGGTGACTGCGCCCCAAAATATAGGACATTTCCTACCTTTTACTGGATTGCGGCCACTCGACTTCCTATGGAGATAAAGCCCCGGGTGAGCACAGGGTCATGTGTATGTAGCCTAACAGAGAGATGTGCACAATTGTAACAACCCCTCAGCTGTGAGCAGATTCAGCTCTGCACAGGGTGAGTGGGAATTACGGTTCTTCTTAGTGAGCTGGTTGATTAGGCTCCGCTCACTAAGAAGAGCCGGCTCTTCTGCCTCCTGAATGTCTCCCTATTATATACATAATAGGGAGCTGCAGGCCACTCAATCCCCCCACACCACACTTTTAACCCAGTTTTACAAAGTTAAAGGGGGCGTGGTGAGCCGTTTAGGGGCAGGGTTTAATGAGCCATGGGCTCAGTGATGTGAGCCGGCTCAGGTTGTTCACAAACAGGAGCCGGCTCTTTGTGCCAGCTCGTTCGTGAACAACCTATCACTAGTGACTGTCTCTGGAGTAACCAAGGGTCATCTCCTCCACTGACTACAGGTCAAGCCACCAGTCTATATGGGGAACATGAGGACCCCCCATTCTTGTCCCCACTATAGGTCCCACCAGTGAAGAGGCAGAAGACTGTCTCATCCACCTTTAGCAATGCCTAAACCCCTGCAGTGGTGAAACTTCACTTTCACGTAAGACCCCAGTAACAGGCACAACCCCCCATTATCAGCCCCAGTCTCAATGTTCTGGACCAAGAAGTAACTGAACCCCAGGACCCGGATCATTTTCACCTTAAGGACCCGGCCCAATTTTTTTTCAAATCTGCCTGTGTCACTATAGGTGACGATAACCTTAAAACACTTTGGGGGTCATTTACTAAGGGCCCGAATCGCATTTTAACGTTGGGTTACCCGAATTTTACCGTTTTGCGCCGATTTTCCCTGAATTGCCCTGGGTTTTTGGCGCATGCAATCGGATTGTGTCGCGACGGAAATTGTGCACGTGACGGATATCGGGGGGGCGTGGCCGTCGGAAAACCTGACGGATTCGGAAAAAACGCCGCATTTTTCATTTATAAGGGTTTTAAAAGTTCTATTCATTCGAACCCCCCCCCCCCACAAATTGCACCCCACAAACTATTTAGGACAGCCCTTCTTAAGCTTGTTATCCGTTTAAGCCTCAAACATGAAATAAAATTAAATGGAGGTTCTATACGGAATTTTCACATTTTGACAATAAAATGTTTATTTAGCCCCAAAATCTACGTGTTCATGCAGGAAAAAATGCGAAAACACATCTCATATTGTGTAGTTTCTCTTGAGTCTGGCAATACCCCACATGTGGATGGAAACCACTTTATGGGCCCCATAACAGAGCGCAGAAGGCAGGGGGCGCCATTGTTCTTTTGGAGGGCATATTGGGGGTCATTTACTAAGGGCCCGATTCATGTTTTCCCGACGTGTTACCTGAATATTTCCAATTTGCGCCGATTTTCCCTGTATTGCCCCAGGATTTTGGCGCACGTGATCGGATTGTGTCGCATCGGCGCCGGCATGCACGCGACGGAAATCAGGGGGCGTGGCCAAACGAAAACCCGACGGATTCGGAAAAATTGCAGCATTTAAAACAATAAACGCATTGCTTGGGAAGCGCTTACCTTCACCTGGTCCAGCTCGGTGAAGTTGAGTGCGTTCCGATGCTTTTCAGCGCAGCAGCGCCACCTGGTGGACGGCGGAGGAACTACCTTGATGAATCCCAGCCGGACCCGAATCCACCGCAGAGAACGCGCCGCTGGATCGCGAATGGACCGGGTAAGTAAATCTGCCGCATTTTGTTGAAACAAGTTCAGGCGCTAAGTAGCTATAACATAGCAGAGCAAGAGAAACCCCTAAAAAGTGACCCCTCAGGGACTATAGTAACACTATTTGGGGGGAGATGCAGATTTTGAACTTTTTTTTTTTGTTTTATCCTCGGTGTGGCGCAGAGATCAGGTTATTTATCTTCGATGAGTTGATTACGGTGATATAACATTTATACCGCTCTTTATGTTGGAATCATTTTGGAGAGTCGTCTTCTAAGTCGTTTTCAGTGAATTGTTTGCTGATTAATCTGTTATTATTATTTTTTTATCTTTTGCGGAACGAGTTGTACTTTTCACTGGAGTCATTGTGGTGTAAATGTGACATTTTTATTGCTTTTTTTGTTTAGTTGGATGCTTAAAAATCAGAATTTTTGGCTTGTTTTTTAATTTTTTTTTTATGGTGCTCACTGTGCGGGCTTAGTACACTCCAAAACATACTGGTAGGTTGTTTAGATTGTGAGCCCCATTGGGGACAGGGACCAGTGTGACATGCTTTGTGCAGCGCTGCGTAATCTGTGTGCGCTACGTAAATAAAGAATTATTATATTATTATTATAGAAATGATTTTATTTTATTGTACGGTTTGTTACGGATGGGGCAATGGGCCACATTTACTTACCCAGTCCAGTCGCGATCCCGCGGTGCGTTCTCCGATGAGGATTCGGGTCTGCCGGGATTCACTAAGGTCCATGCGCCCGATATCCACCAGGTGTCGCTGCTGCGCTGAGGTCCGCCGGAGTTCACCTTCTTCGTCCCGGTGCATGTAAGTGCTGATCTTGCGGCACAAATTCTTTTTTAAATAACGCGGTTTTTCCGAATCCATTGGGTTCTCCGACGGCCACTCCCCCCGATTTCTGTTGCGTGAAAGCCGGCGCCGATCGTGTGCGCGAAAATCGGAAATCGACAGGAAACCCGACAAAAGTGCACGATTCGTACCCTTAGTAAATGAGCCCCAATATCTTTTATGTGTGGTTTGTGTGATGATTTTCACTTTTTTATACATAGGAGCTTGGTCATTTATGGGGCATTTAGGGAACTTTTATTGCATTTTATATATTTTTTTAATTTGTTAATATTATTGAACCTTTTTTTTTTTTGCATGGAGCGTATTACAGCAGTCAGCTGATGTTTCACCCCCAATAACTGATGTGTGGGGGATGATCATGTCTACAAGGGGGGCTAATAAGGGGCTATAGAAACGGGAGCAGAAGTTTGGGCCCACAAAACGGGGGAAAATTTTTACAGACGGGGGCAGTAGAAGGAAGGCTACAGAAAGGTATTAGCAATGGTGGGAGGGTGAGATAAATTGGGGCAATTACACTATGTGGGGGGCCACATAGAGGGGTCTTCCACGATAAACCGATGGGTGACCTCCAACCAAAGAAAGTGTTGATATGTTATTCTAATATAGATGCACTGACAGCTGAGGGTTTGTTACAATCACATTCTTTCTAAGCTATTTTCGGGATAGCACCGACTCCTGCCCTGTCCCCCAGGTGTTAATGTATGGATATTGTAGTGAACCCCCAGATTATTGGGGATACCTGCAGCCGGGTTGTCACCCTATTGGGGTCTCACATAACCTCTGGGGGTGATGTAACATTGAGATGATGAGGACTAGACATCCGTCGCCTCCCTCCGGCCTCGCTGATGTGTGATAAGGTTCTTACGTCTGCTCCTGCAGAGGCGATGACGCACGCCGGAGACAGAGACAATTTTGTCAACATTCTCTTTGATTTTAGACGGATTGAAGAGAGGAAAATATTTATGTTTTTTTTTGTTTGAAATCTTTGTTTTCTTATTTGAAAACTTCTGGGTCACGGATGGAGTAGTTTCCAGAGCTGTGCCTAACTGTACCGTCATATCACTGACTACACCATAAGGAGGCGGAGCCTAACTGACAGGAAATCCATTGTCATGGAGATAAAAGCCACAAACTGCAACATTGTAGATACTTTACTGTAACAGAGACAGAGCTGAGGTGCAGCTCGTGGGAGAGACTTGTCATTCTGTCTTATTTCTTTTAGATTTTCACATTTGTGTTATTCTCCTGAAGAGAACATTCTCCCTCCCCGGGTGCAGATTTATTAAGACTAATTTTTCAAATTTGACAGGTAGCAAATCTGGCAGGTAGCATCATATAGGAGCTCCTACCAACCACAGTTCTTGTACTTTCATGTGGTCACAGAAACTCTCTGGGACCTAAAGTCATATTATTTAAAGTGTAACTGTAAAGTTATAAGGATTTTACCAAATTCTCACATGTTCCTCCTTTAAAAACAAAAAGAACGACGCCCATATTATGCCTCACACCCTTTCCTTTCTGAAAGTGTTTGGCAAAAAACTTACTCACCAAAGGTGAATTGGGTGGAGACTAAAGTCTTCCTGTCTCTGCCCTCAAGCTAAGTCCAATTAGTTTGCCCACAGATCCCATGATGACTTGTGTTCTCTCTCAAAGTAAGCAGAAAATCCAGTGAGAAACCTACAAGTAAATCTACTTCACAGTGCACATACAGGATGTATATGGTGACAGCCTGGCAGCTTCCATCACATGGAAGAGCAGGAAACATGTAATAAGTGGTAGAAATCATTAGTGCGTGAGGTGTATAGCCTGTGCTGAGTGTTTGAGGATTAATAGCTTGTCTGCACAGAGCTGATAGTGCTGAGTACAAAATGGGGGGAGGGGAGCAGCATGTGGAGAGGAGAGAGACAGAGAAAGATCTGTAGAATCACACGAAGAACTGATAGGAAACAGAGGAGATCTTGTACCTCACTATTCTGTGTAGGTGACATCAGTCTCCACAGTCCTGAACACAATCAACTCTGCTACATACACAGAGAGAGCTTGTGTCAGCAAAGACAGAGGAAGCAGCTACTACAGCAATGAGGTAATCTGAGGGGTATAGCAAAGAAACTGCTGGAAAAAGGTAACAATGATAATAGGCAAAGTTATTCTACTTCCCAAGAGCTATTGATTTGTGAAAAACAAAAAAGCTTTATAGTTGTTCTTTAAGTATATATCTATAATACTGACAAACACTGCTTTGCTGTTAATGTTTGTGGACCCAACATGTAACCAGACTGATTGCCTAAGGGAAAATCTCAAGTCATGTTTAATGGACCATGTTAGACCCTTTATTTTCTCTGACAGGATCTGGATTTTGATGCTACAAGATCACAAGTTACTGCGGGCGGCAGTGAGTAAATAGGGGGTTGTGTAAAGCTGAGAGGATTAGGTAGATACTAGTAAAAGATAAGCCAAGGTTAGAGCATACTGAGGTCAGAGAAAGTTGAGGTCAGAGCAAACTGAGATAAGGCAGAAGCCAGAGAGAAATCAGGCAGGCAAGGGTCAGAGAAAGCCAAGGTCACAGCAGGTCAAGGTCAGAGCAGACTGTGGTGTGAGAAAGCTGGGGTCAAAACAGACTGAGGTGAAAGAAGGCCAAGGTCAGAGCAGGCGGGGGTCGAAGAAGGCCGGGGTCAGAGCAGACTGAGGTAAGAATAGGCCTAGGTCAGTGAAGCTGAGGTCATAGAAAGTCAAGGATTAAGCAAAATGAGGTCAGAGATAGATGAGGTCAGAGATAGATGAGGTCAGAGAAGACTTAGGTAAGAGAAGGCTACGTTTAGAGAAATCCTAGGTCAGAGCAGACCAAGATCAGATCAGACCTAGGCAAGAGCAAGCAAAGGTTGTCAGAGCAGGCTGAGGTCAGAGCAACAGACCACGGTAAGACAAGGACAGGTCATAGCTGGCCAAGGTGAGAAAAAGCTGGGCTCAGAGCAGGCCAGGGTCAAAGTACACTGAGGTCAGAGCAGCCTGAGGTCAGAGAAAGAACAGGTCATACCTGGCCAAGGTCAGAGAAAGCTGAGGTCAGAGCAAGGGCTGAGGTCAGGGCAAATTTCCAGTGTAGCAGGCTTAGAAAACATGACATTGCTTGCTCGTTGCTGTGTATCTGCAGCATATGGCGGTATATACCACTAGGACGCTGCACTACGGAGCTTCTATTTATATTCCCTGTTACTTTTATGTCTACAGATAATTCCTGTAAATAACCAGAGATATATTTATCCCCCGGCGCTGGGACACTAAGATTAGACATCAGACCTGCGAACTGTAACCTGAATTCTGCAGGAGATGGTGAGAAAAAGACGCATCCAACGTGTCAAAGGGGAGATTCTTGTTTACTTTCACCATCAACAACGCGAGGAGACGGAAGCATCAGCGACAACATCAGTGTAGAAAAGGCTTATAATGCAATTCCTTGGACTGTACCACTCAGATGCTCCACAAGGGGGAGCACATGCACCAATCACTGCCAGTGCAGATAATGGGGCTCATTTACTAAGGGTCCGAATCGCACATTTCCGCCGGGTTTTCCGAATATTTCCGATTTGCACCGGATTGCCGAGGGATTATGCTGCAAGCGTTCGGATGTTGTCCGCATCAGCGCCGGCTTTCACGCAACAGAAATCGGGAGGCGTGGCCGTCGGAAAACCCGATGGCTTCGGGAAAAAACGCAGAACTTAAAAAAAAATTGTGTCGCAAGAATAGCAGTCACATACATCGGGACGAAAAAGGTGAACTCCGGTGGACCTTGGCGCTGCAGCGACACCTAGTGGATATCGGGCGCATAACCTTTGTGAATCCCGGCAGGGCGTTAATCAACGTCGGACAACGCGCCGCGGGATCGCGAAAGGACAGGGTAAGTAAATGAGCCCCATTAGGACAATACAGCCTCCCTGCCTCTATACTTATGGTATCATAGATTTTTAGCGAAGAAAATTCATACTGTCCTCCCAGCAAGCCTGTCTGCTGCTGCCACTGTGATGTTGTGCTGATGCATCATGTAACTGAAAGGAGAGGAGACTGCATTGTAGCGATATGAGGGTCTCTCACACTCTGCACCTCTTATATATTCACAGTTATATCAGTTAAGGGGCTGGGATGGAAATCCATCGTGTCTCGGAAATTTCTTTTTTTTCATATTCTATCAATTCCTTCATGATCTTTCCTAAATTTTTCAGTTCTTTTCTTTCTTTTCCTCTACTTCACACTCAACATACAAAATGAAATGATACATTATTAATAATATATTAATAAAACCTAACATTCTAACATTCCATTCCCCGTCACACTACAATAGACGTACAATGTGATTTACAGTCAGTCCTCACTTTCCTCTGAGACCTTAGTGACCTTCAGACACAGGAGACCACTTAGCTCCATCCTGTAGGTCATCCCTCCACCGTTCGCTGTCACCTCCCTGGTGGATAATTCCATGACCCCTTATTTTATCATCAGAGACAGGTTAAATAAGGTCAGAGGAGGAGGGAGGCGAAGCTGCAGGATCATTGAGTCTTCTTGTCACCTTTGATGGATATTGGCCTGATGCAGTTAAACATCTTGAGAAGATGTAAGACGATGGACATCTCCGGTGACGGATCACCTTGGTGTAATTACATGGAGAGGTTAGACCAGTCATTGACTTCACGGCTTCTGCTTCTGTCCTACTATAACATATTGATTGGGGCGGACACTTTCCTGTTCTCCTGTAAAAGAATCATTATCACGGATGTCCAGGTCAAGGAATCTTCTCACTTGCATCGCTTTTCCTTAATTAGTACAGGGTGATATTTTTTATGGAAGTTTTGGGGTTCAGAATTCATTCATTACATTAGAGATGAATCGTAAATTATTGGCACCTTTCAGTTGTAATACCATAGCTGACCTCTGGGTGTGCTGTTCAGGGTACACTGTGCATGCTACAGCTCTCTAGTTTCAGAACTCTCTAGCCCCACCTTGTGGGTGAGTTATAATGGACATCTGAAAAACTATTATAGATTGTTAGATGGGTTTTTTTTATTATCCAAAACCTGGATATTTCACTAATAACTTGAAAATGTAACAAACCCCCAAGTGTTATCTATCACCTCTTTATTATCAATATCTCTATATAAATATCATATCTACTATTTATCTGCAGCAAGTGAATGCCAAACAGTAGCCAATAGTCATAGTGCCCCACAATAGCCAATAGTTACAGTGCCCACACACAGTAGCCAAGTCACAGTGCCCCCATAGTATCCAATAGTAACAGTATTCACACATTAGCCAATAGTCACAGTACCCTCACAGTAGCCAATAGTCACAACGTACGCCAAGTAGCAAACTCACAGTGCCCCCATAGTATCCAATAGTAACAGTATTCACACATTAGCCAATAGTCACAGTACCCTCACAGTAGCCAATAGTCACAAGGTACGCCAAGTAGCAAACTCACAGTGCCCCCAGAGTATCCAATAGTAACAGTATTCACACATTAGCCAATAGTCACAGTACCCTCACAGTAGCCAAGTCACAATACCCTACAGTAGCCAATAGTCACAACGCCCGCCAAGTAGCCAAGTCACAGTGCCCCCAGAGTAGCCAATAGTAACAGTATTCACACATTAGCCAATACTCACAGTACCCTCACAGTAGCTAAGTCACAATACCCTACAGTAGCCAATAGTCACAACGCCCGCCAAGTACCCAAGTCACGGTGCCCCCAGAGTATCCAATAGTAACAGTATTCACACATTAGCCAATAGTCACAATACCCTACAGTAGCCATTAGTCACAACGCCCGCCAAGTAGCCAAGTCACAGTGCCCCCAGAGTATCCAATAGTAACAGTTTCACACAGCCAATAGTCACAGTACCCTCACAGTAGCCAAGTCACAATATCCTACAGTAGCCATAAGTCACAACGCCCGACAAGTAGTCAAGTCACAGTGCCCCCAGAGTATACAATAGTAACAGTATTAACACATCCAATAGTCACAGTACCCTCACAGTATCCAAGTCACAATACCCTACAGTAGCCAATAGTCACAACGCCCGACAACTAGCCAAGTCACAGTGCCCCCAGAGTATACAATAGTAACAGTATTCACACATTAGCCAATAGTCACAGTACCCTCACAGTAGCCAATAGTCACAACGTCCGCCAAGTAGCAAAGTCACAGTGCCCCCAGAGTATCATATAGTAACAGTATTCACACAGGAAATACTCACAGTACCCTCACAGTAGCCAAGTCACAATACCCTACAGAAGCCAATAGTCACAACGCCTGCCAAGTACCCAAGTCACGGTGCCCTCAGAGTATCCAATAGTAACAGTATTCACACATTAGCCAATAGTCACAATACCCTACAGTAGCCATTAGTCACAACACCCGCCAAGTAGCCAAGTCACAGTGCCCCCAGAGTATCCAATAGTAACAGTTTCACACAGCCAATAGTCACAGTACCCTGCAGTAGCCATTAGTCACAACGCCCGACAACTAGCCAAGTCACGGTGCCCCCAGAGTATCCAATAGTAACAGTATTCACACATTAGCCAATAGTCACAGTACCCTCACAGTAGCCAATAGTCACAACGTCCGCCAAGTAGCAAAGTCACAGTGCCCCCAGAGTATCCAATAGTAACAGTATTCACACAGCCAATACTCACAGGACCCTCACAGTAGCCAAGTCACAATACCCTACAGTAGCCAATAGTCACAACGCCCGCCAAGTAGCCAAGTCACAGTGCCCCCAGTGTATCCAATAGTAACAGTATTCACACATTAGCCAATAGTCACAGGACCCTCACAGTGGCCAAGTCACAATACCCTACAGTAGCCAATAGTCACAGTTCCCTCACAGTAAATTATAGTCGTAGTAGTTAATAAAAGTAAATATTTGCCTCTCCACTGCTGGAGTCTTCATCCTTGGTCCTACAGTGTCCCTGGCTGGACAATTCTAGAAGCTTTATCTTTTTGTGAAACTAATGGAGAGCTTCCCTTTGCTGTGTGGTCTGTGACCGTTGTGTTGCTGATATGTTTCACCTTTGTTCATCTTCATCCTCCTGGTAGATACAAACAGATTCTTATCGAGATGTCTCGGTTTAGTTGTCCTAGCTTTGCCAGTGTCGTATGCTGGATACAGCTCCACACCGTGATGTTCCCACTGCCGGGCTGGTGACACATTTCCCAGGCTTTACTAGGTTTATTATAACTGTGTTATTTGCTCAGTGTTGGAGTCTTTGTGGTGATGGTGCCTACAGGTCATGGAGAGTGAGGACATTATGCTGTAGCTGCCAATCCCAGGTCTTTCCGGAGATCTCCGCACGTGGTACTTGGCTCTTGGCCAATCCTTCTGACTATTCTTTTCACTCCTCTGATATCTTGTGGGGAGCACCTGGTCACTGCTAGTTTATGCTAAAATTATGTTCTTTCCACTTATGGCCCCAGCAGAGATCTCTGGAGCCTTCTGTAGTTTAGAATTTCTCCTATAACCAATGACCTCAGTGGGGCAGATTTACTTACCCGGTCCTGTCAGGAATCCCGCGGTGCGTTGTATGACGAGGATTCGGGTCTGCCGGTATTCACTAAGATCGTGCGCCTGAGTTCCTGCATCCGTCGCTTCTGTGTGAGGTCCGCCGGAGTTCACCTGCTTCTTCCCGGTGCTTGTAAGTGCGTGTCTTGTGCCACATATCTAAATGATTAATACCGCGCGTTGTCCGAATCCGTCGGGTTGTCTGACGGCCCGCCACCGATTTCTGTCTTGTGCAAGCCAGTGCTGATGCGCCCCAATCCGATCGCGTGCACCAAAATCTCAGGGCAATTCGGTGCAAAATGGAAATCATCGGGAAACCCAATGAAAATGCGTCTGACGGACCCTTAGTAAATGAGCCCCAGTATGTTAAACAACAATAGGATTGTAGAGGTCATAACATGAGATATTTCTTGTGGCGCCATTTTATAGGCCAACAGTGGAGCCAGATGATATTATTACTCACTAAGTGGCAGATTTGCTTTCTCGTTACTGATACATTTCAGCCGGTGTCGTGACTCCGTGTCTTTTTGCATCTCTCTTTATTCATGGGTTCAATACTTTTTTCCTGTTTGAATTCTCATTGTTACACATCATTTATAGATTTGTATTTATGTGAGATTTTTTTCCAGTGTGATTGGATGGGTTGTTACCAACATCTGGTAAGAAATTCATGTCTATAGCACCTGTACAAATACATGGAATTGGAAGAGTATATTTATTTTACCTGCTGTATCACATATTCACCCAAGTATTCTAACACATTGGGGCAGATTTACTTACCCGGTCCTGTCGTGATCCAGCGGCGCGTTCTGGAGGATTCGGGTCTTCCAGCGATTCACTGAGGTAGTGCGCCCGATGTCCACCAGGTGTCGCTGCTTTGCTGAATTCCGTCGGAGTTCACGGAAGTTCACCGTACTACGCTGGGTGCAGGTAAGCCTGTGTCAAGCTACACTTTTTTTTTTAAATACAGCGGTTTTTCCAAATCCGTCGGGTTTTCTAACGGCCACGCCCCCCGATTTCTGTCGCGTGCATGCCGGGGGCGATGCGCCACAATCCGATCATGTGCGCCAAAATCCCGGGGAAATTCAGAGAAAATCGCAACAAAATGGTAAAAATCGGGTAACCCTACGGAAAAACGCAATTCGGGCCCTTAGTAAATGACCCCCATTCTTTGCTGGTAAACAATGTAAAAACATGTGATGCACGTTCCCGATCACAAGTTTGGGAATTGGGAGAAGCTCCTCCCCCCTGTGACCTCCGCCTCAAGTAATAAGAATATCATTTGTCTACAGATCTCCTTGGATTGTCAGGTGTCTCTGTATATACAGATGTAGTAGAGCTGAGCTGGTCTGACACAGCAAAGAAGAGTTGGTCATCTTCTGGTAAGTGTTTTTCTTGATGTTACATGGGACTGCATGTCAGCCCCCAAGAGAAAATGACACGAGCACGTCAGCAGCTCTGCTACATCTGTATAAGAGCAGTAATGGAGAGTCTGAAGAATCTGTAAGATCAGAGAAGGGACAGTGACGTCACCTGAGATAAGAACCTAGCAACACAAGATTTGGTATTTTGGATGCGCGGCTGCTACAGGAATAGGTGCGTGCGGCAGAACGGGCGACAGCTGTTATTTTCGTGACTAGACAGGTGGAGAGGAGGAACAGCTATTTATACGAAAGAAAATACTCCAGGAGATGGGATCCACTTAAAGGAGATGTTACTGCAGAGATGTCAGGAGGACGAGGGTGACTCAGGCTAAGCACCACCCCTGCCCCCACTATGAGTCTATAATGTCCCCTCCTGGGATACAATGTAGCCCCCACCACCCCTGCCCCCCCTATGTGTCTATAATGTCCCCTCCTGGGATACAATGTAGCCTCCAACTCCCCTGCCCCCACTATGAGTCTATAATGTCTCCTCCTGGGATACAATGTAGCCTCCACCACCCCTGCCCCCCCTATGAGTCTATAATGTCTCCTCCTGGAATACAATGTAGCCTCCACCACCCCCTGCCCCCCTATGTGTCTATAAGGTCCCCTCCTGGGATACAATGTAGCCTCCACCACCCCCCGCCCCCCCTATGTGTCTATAATGTCCCCTCCTGGGATACAATGTAGCCCCCCACCATTCCTGCCCCCGCTATGTGTCTATAATGTCCCCTCCTGGGATACAATGTAGCCTCCACCACCCCTGCCCCCCCCCCCTATGTGTATATAATGTCTCCTCCTGGGATACAATGTAGCCTTCACCACCCCTGCCCCCCCCATGTGTCTATAATGTCCCCTCCTGGGATACAATGTAGCCTCCACCACCCCCTGCCCCCCTATGTGTCTATAATGTCCCCTCCTGGGATACAATGTAGCCTCCACCACCCCCTGCCCCCCTATGTGTCTATAATGTCCCCTCCTGGGATACAATGTAGCCTCCACCACCCCCTGCCCCCCCTATGTGTCTATAATGTCCCCTCCTGGGATACAATGTAGCCTCCACCACCCCTGCCCCCCCCCCTATGTGTCTATAATGTTTCCTCCTGGGATACAATGTAGCCTTCACCACCCCTGCCCCCCCCATGTGTCTATAATGTCCCCTCCTGGGATACAATGTAGCCTCCACCACCCCCTGCCCCCCTATGTGTCTATAATGTCCCCTCCTGGGATACAATGTAGCCTCCACCACCCCCTGCCCCCCCTATGTGTCTATAATGTCCCCTCCTGGGATACAATGTAGCCTCCATTACCCCTGCCCCTCCCCCCTATGTGTCTATAATGTCCCCTCCTGGGATACAATGTAGCCTCCATGACCCCTGCCCCCCCGATGTGTCTATAATGTCTCCTCCTGGGATACAATGTAGCCTCCACCACCCCCTGCCCCCCCTATGTGTCTATAATGTCCCCTCCTGGGATACAATGTAGCCTCCACCTCCCCTGCCCCCACTATGAGTCTATAATGTCTCCTCCTGGGATACAATGTAGCCTTCACCACCCCTGCCCCCCCATGTGTCTATAATGTCCCCTCCTGGGATACAATGTAGCCTCCACCACCCCCTGCCCCCCTATGTGTCTATAAGGTCCCCTCCTGGGATACAATGTAGCCTCCACCACCCCCTGCCCCCCCTATGTGTCTATAATGTCCCCTCCTGGGATACAATGTAGCCTCCACCACCCCTGCCCCTGTCTATATTGTCCCCTCCTGGGATACAATGTAGCCTCCACCACCCCTGCCCCCCTATGTGTCTATAATGTCTCCTCCTGGGATAAAATGTAGCCCCCACCCCCCTGCCCCCCTATGTGTCTATAATGTCTCCTCCTGGGATACAATGTAGCCTCCACCACCCCTGCCCCCCTATGTGTCTATAATGTCTCCTCCTGGGATATAATGTAGCCTCCACCACCCCTCCCCCCCCCTATGTGTCTATAATGTTTCCTCCTGGGATACAATGTAGCCTTCACCACCCCTGCCCCCCCCATGTGTCTATAATGTCCCCTCCTGGGATACAATGTAGCCTTCACCACCCCTGCCCCCCTATGTGTCTATAATGTCCCCTCCTGGGATACAATGTAGCCTCCACCACCCCTGCCCCCCCCCCCCCTATGTGTCTATAATGTTTCCTCCTGGGATACAATGTAGCCTCCACCACCCCCTGCCCCCCTATGTGTCTATAATGTCCCCTCCTGGGATACAATGTAGCCTCCACCACCCCCTGCCCCCCCTATTTGTCTATAATGTCCCCTCCTGGGATACAATGTAGCCTCCATTACCCCTGCCCCTCCCCCCTATGTGTCTATAATGTCCCCTCCTGGGATACAATGTAGCCTCCATGACCCCTGCCCCCCCTATGTGTCTATAATGTCTCCTCCTGGGATACAATGTAGCCTCCACCACCCCCTGCCCCCCTATGTGTCTATAATGTCCCCTCCTGGGATACAATGTAGCCCCCACCACCCCTGCCCCCCCTATGGGTCTATAATGTCCCCTCCTGGGATACAATGTAGCCCCCCACCATTCCTGCCCCCGCTATGTGTCTATAATGTCCCCTCCTGGGATACAATGTAGCCTCCACCACCCCTGCCCCCCCATGTGTCTATAATGTCTCCTCCTGGGATACAATGTAGCCTTCACCACCCCTGCCCCCCCATGTGTCTATAATGTCCCCTCCTGGGATATAATGTAGCCTCCACCACCCCCTGCCCCCCCCTATGTGTCTATAATGTCCCCTCCTGGGATACAATGTAGCCCCCCACCATTCCTGCCCCCGCTATGTGTCTATAATGTCCCCTCCTGGGATACAATGTAGCCTTCACCACCCCTGCCCCCCCTATGTGTCTATAATGTCCCCTTCAGGGATACAATGTAGCCTCCACCACCCCTGCCCCCCCTATGTGTCTATATTGTCCCCTCCTGGGATACAATGTAGCCTCCACCACCCCTGCCCCCCTATGTCTCTATAATGTCTCCTCCTGGGATACAATGTAGCCTTCACCACCCCTGCCCCCCCCCCCCATGTGTCTATAATGTCCCCTCCTGGGATACAATGTAGCCTCCACCACCCCCTGCCCCCCTATGTGTCTATAATGTCCCCTCCTGGGATACAATGTAGCCTCCACCACCCCCTGCCCCCCCTATGTGTCTATAATGTCCCCTCCTGGGATACAATGTAGCCTCCACCACCCCTGCCCCTCCTATGTGTCTATAATGTCTCCTCCTGGGATACAATGTAGCCTCCACCACCCCCTGCCCCCCCTATGTGTCTATAATGTCCCCTCCTCGGATATAATGTAGCCCCCCACCACCCCTGCCCCCACTATGAGTCTATAATGTCCCCTCCTGGTATACAATGTAGCCTCCACCACCCCTGCCCCCCCAATGTGTCTATATTTTCCCCTCCTGGGATACAATGTAGCCTTCACCACCCCTGCCCCCCTATGTGTCTATAATGTCTCCTCCTGGGATACAATGTAGCCTTCACCACCCCTGCCCCCCCATGTGGCTATAATGTCCCCTCCTGGGATACAATGTAGCCTCCACCACCCCCTGCCCCCCTATGTGTCTATAATGTCCCCTCCTGGGATACAATGTAGCCTCCACCACCCCCTGCCCCCCCTATGTGTCTATAATGTCCCCTCCTGTGATACAATGTAGCCTACACCACCCCTGCCCCCCCTATGTGTCTATATTGTCCCCTCCTGGGATACAATGTAGCCTCCACCAACCCTGCCCCCCTATGTGTCTATAATGTCCCCTCCTGGGATACAATGTAGCCCCCACCACCCCTGCCCCCCCCTATGTGTCTATAATGTCCCCTCCTGAGATACAATGTAGCCTCCATGACCCCTGCCCCCCCTATGTGTCTATAATGTCCCCTCCTGGGATACAATGTAGCCTCCACCACCCCCTGCCCCCCCTCTATGTGTCTATAATGTCCCCTCCTGGGATACAATGTAGCCTCCACCACCCCTGCCCCCCCTATGTGTCTATAATGTCCCCTCCTGGGATACAATGTAGCCTCCACCACCCCTGCCCCCACTATATGTCTATAATGTCTCCTCCTGGGATACAATGAAGCCTCCACCACCCCTGCCCCCCCCCTATGTGTCTATAATGTCCCCTCCTAGGATACAATGTAGCCTCCACCACCCCTGCCCCCCCCCCTATGTGTCTATAATGTCCCCTCCTGGGATACAATGTAGCCTCCACCACCCCTGCTCCCCCTATGTGTCTATAATGTCTCCTCCTGGGATACAATGTAGCCTCCACCACCCCTGCCCCTCCTATGTGTCTATAATGTCCCCTCCTGGGATATAATGTAGCCCCCCACCACCCCTGCCCCCCCTATGTGTCTATAATGTCCCCTCCTGGGATACAATGTAGCCTCCACCACCCCTGCCCCCCCTATGTGTCTATAATGTCTCCTCCTGGGATACAATGTAGCCTTCACCACCCCTGCCCCCCCTATGTGTCTATAATGTCTCCTCCTGGGATACAATGTAGCCCCCACCACCCCTGCCCCCCCTATGTGTCTATAATGTCTCCTCCTGGGATACAATGTAGCCTTCACCACCCCTGCCCCCGCTATGTGTCTATAATGTCTCCTCCTGGGATACAATGTAGCCTCCACCATCCCTGCCCCCCCTATGTTTCTATAATGTCTCCTCCTGGGATACAATGTAGCCTCCACCACCCCTGCCCCCCCCCTATGTGTCTATAATGTCCCCTCCTGGGATACAATGTAGCCTCCACCACCCCCTGCCCCCACTATGTGTCTGCATTGTCTCCTCCTGGGATACAATGTAGCCTCCACCACCCCTGCCCCCCCCCTATGTGTCTATAATGTCCCCTCCTGGGATACAATGTAGCCTTCACCACCCCTGCCCCCCCTATGTGTCTATAATGTCCCCTCCTGGGATACAATGTAGCCTTCACCACCCCTGCCCCCCTATGTGTCTATAATGTCTCCTCCTGGGATATAATGTAGCCTCCACCACCCCTGCCCCCCCCCTATGTGTCTAGAATGTTTCCTCCTGGGATACAATGTAGCCTCCACCACCCCCTGCCCCCCTATGTGTCTATAATGTCCCCTCCTGGGATACAATGTAGCCTCCACCACCCCCTGCCCCCCCTATTTGTCTATAATGTCCCCTCCTGGGATACAATGTAGCCTCCATTACCCCTGCCCCTCCCCCCTATGTGTCTATAATGTCCCCTCCTGGGATACAATGTAGCCTCCATGACCCCTGCCCCCCCTATGTGTCTATAATGTCTCCTCCTGGGATACAATGTAGCCTCCACCACCCCCTGCCCCCCTATGTGTCTATAATGTCCCCTCCTGGGATACAATGTAGCCCCCACCACCCCTGCCCCCCCTATGGGTCTATAATGTCCCCTCCTGGGATACAATGTAGCCCCCCACCATTCCTGCCCCCGCTATGTGTCTATAATGTCCCCTCCTGGGATACAATGTAGCCTCCACCACCCCTGCCCCCCCATGTGTCTATAATGTCTCCTCCTGGGATACAATGTAGCCTTCACCACCCCTGCCCCCCCATGTGTCTATAATGTCCCCTCCTGGGATATAATGTAACCTCCACAACCCCCTGCCCCCCCCTATGTGTCTATAATGTCCCCTCCTGGGATACAATGTAGCCCCCCACCATTCCTGCCCCCGCTATGTGTCTATAATGTCCCCTCCTGGGATACAATGTAGCCTTCACCACCCCTGCCCCCCCTATGTGTCTATAATGTCCCCTTCTGGGATACAATGTAGCCTCCACCACCCCTGCCCCCCCTATGTGTCTATATTGTCCCCTCCTGGGATACAATGTAGCCTCCACCACCCCTGCCCCCCTATGTCTCTATAATGTCTCCTCCTGGGATACAATGTAGCCTTCACCACCCCTGCCCCCCCCCCATGTGTCTATAATGTCCCCTCCTGGGATACAATGTAGCCTCCACCACCCCCTGCCCCCCTATGTGTCTATAATGTCCCCTCCTGGGATACAAGGTAGCCTCCACCACCCCCTGCCCCCCCTATGTGTCTATAATGTCCCCTCCTGGGATACAATGTAGCCTCCACCACCCCTGCCCCTCCTATGTGTCTATAATGTCTCCTCCTGGGATACAATGTAGCCTCCACCACCCCCTGCCCCCCCTATGTGTCTATAATGTCCCCTCCTCGGATATAATGTAGCCCCCCACCACCCCTGCCCCCACTATGAGTCTATAATGTCCCCTCCTGGTATACAATGTAGCCTCCACCACCCCTGCCCCCCCAATGTGTCTATATTTTCCCCTCCTGGGATACAATGTAGCCTTCACCACCCCTGCCCCCCCATGTGTCTATAATGTCCCCTCCTGGGATACAATGTAGCCTCCACCACCCCCTGCCCCCCTATGTGTCTATAATGTCCCCTCCTGGGATACAATGTAGCCTCCACCAACCCCTGCCCCCCCTATGTGTCTATAATGTCTCCTCCTGGGATACAATGTAGCCTTCACCACCCCTGCCCCCCCATGTGTCTATAATGTCCCCTCCTGGGATACAATGTAGCCTCCACCACCCCCTGCCCCCCTATGTGTCTATAATGTCCCCTCCTGGGATACAATGTAGCCTCCACCACCCCCTGCCCCCCCTATGTGTCTATAATGTCCCCTCCTGGGATACAATGTAGCCTCCACCACCCCTGCCCCCCCTATGTGTCTATATTGTCCCCTCCTGGGATACAATGTAGCCTCCACCAACCCTGCCCCCCTATGTGTCTATAATGTCCCCTCCTGGGATACAATGTAGCCCCCACCACCCCTGCCCCCCCCTATGTGTCTATAATGTCCCCTCCTGAGATACAATGTAGCCTCCATGACCCCTGCCCCCCCTATGTGTCTATAATGTCCCCTCCTGGGATACAATGTAGCCTCCACCACCCCCTGCCCCCCCTCTATGTGTCTATAATGTCCCCTCCTGGGATACAATGTAGCCTCCACCACCCCTGCCCCCCCTATGTGTCTATAATGTCCCCTCCTGGGATACAATGTAGCCTCCACCACCCCTGCCCCCACTATATGTCTATAATGTCTCCTCCTGGGATACAATGAAGCCTCCACCACCCCTGCCCCCCCCCCTATGTGTCTATAATGTCCCCTCCTAGGATACAATGTAGCCTCCACCACCCCTGCCCCCCCCCCTATGTGTCTATAATGTCCCCTCCTGGGATACAATGTAGCCTCCACCACCCCTGCTCCCCCTATGTGTCTATAATGTCTCCTCCTGGGATACAATGTAGCCTCCACCACCCCTGCCCCTCCTATGTGTCTATAATGTCCCCTCCTGGGATATAATGTAGCCCCCCACCACCCCTGCCCCCCCTATGTGTCTATAATGTCCCCTCCTGGGATACAATGTAGCCTCCACCACCCCTGCCCCCCCTATGTGTCTATAATGTCTCCTCGTGGGATACAATGTAGCCTTCACCACCCCTGCCCCCCCTATGTGTCTATAATGTCTCCTCCTGGGATACAATGTAGCCCCCACCACCCCTGCCCCCCCTATGTGTCTATAATGTCTCCTCCTGGGATACAATGTAGCCTTCACCACCCCTGCCCCCGCTATGTGTCTATAATGTCTCCTCCTGGGATACAATGTAGCCTCCACCATCCCTGCCCCCCCTATGTTTCTATAATGTCTCCTCCTGGGATACAATGTAGCCTCCACCACCCCTGCCCCCCCCCCTATGTGTCTATAATGTCCCCTCCTGGGATACAATGTAGCCTCCACCACCCCCTGCCCCCACTATGTGTCTGCATTGTCTCCTCCTGGGATACAATGTAGCCTTCACCCCCCCCCCCTATGTGTCTATAATGTCTCCTCCTGGGATATAATGTAGCCTCCACCACCCCTGCCCCCCCTATGTGTCTATAATGTCCCCTCCTGGGATACAATGTAGCCTTCACCCCCCCCCCTATGTGTCTATAATGTCTCCTCCTGGGATATAATGTAGCCTCCACCACCCCCTGCCCCCACTATGTGTCTGCATTGTCTCCTCCTGGGATACAATGTAGCCTTCACCCCCCCCCCCTATGTGTCTATAATGTCTCCTCCTGGGATATAATGTAGCCTTCACCACCCCTGCCCCCCCTATGTGTCTATAATGTCTCCTCCTGGGATACAATGTAGCCTCCACCACCCCTGCCCCCCCCCCTATGTGTCTATAATGTCCCCTCCTGGGATAAAATGTAGCCTCCACCACCCCTGCCCCCACTATGTGTCTATAATGTCTCCTCCTGGGATACAATGTAGCCTTCACCCCCCCCCCCCCCTATGTGTCTATAATGTCTCCTCCTGGGATATAATGTAGCCTCCACCACCCCTGACCCCCGCCCCCCTATGTGTCTATAATGTTTCCTCCTGGGATACAATGTAGCCTTCACCACCCCTGCCCCCCCTATGTGTCTATAATGTCCCCTCCTGGGATACAATGTAGCCTCCACCACCCCTGCCCCCCTATGTGTCTATAATGTCCCCTCCTGGGATACAATGTAGCCTCCACCACCCCTGCCCCCCCTATGTGTCTATAATGTCCCCTCCTGGGATACAATGTAGCCTCCACCACCCCCTGCCCCCCCCCCCCCTATGTGTCTATAATGTCCCCTCCTGGGATACAATGTAGCCTCCACCATCCCTGCCCCCCCTATGTTTCTATAATGTCTCCTCCTGGGATACAATGTAGCCTCCACCACCCCTGCCCCTCCTATGTGTCTATAATGTCCCCTCCTGGGATATAATGTAGCCCCCACCACCCCTGCCCCCCCCTATGTGTCTATAATGTCCCCTCCTGGGATACAATGTAGCCTCCACCACCCCTGCCCCCCCTATGTGTCTATAATGTCTCCTCCTGGGATACAATGTAGCCTTCACCACCCCTGCCCCCCCTATGTGTCTATAATGTCTCCTCCTGGGATACAATGTAGCCCCCACCACCCCTGCCCCCCCAATGTGTCTATAATGTCTCCTCCTGGGATACAATGTAGCCTTCACCACCCCTGCCCCACCTATGTGTCTATAATGTCTCCTCCTGGGATACAATGTAGCCTCCACCATCCCTGCCCCCCCTATGTTTCTATAATGTCTCCTCCTGGGATACAATGTAGCCTCCACCACCCCTGCCCCCCCCCCTATGTGTCTATAATGTCCCCTCCTGGGATACAATGTAGCCTCCACCACCCCCTGCCCCCACTATGTGTCTGCATTGTCTCCTCCTGGGATACAATGTAGCCTTCACCCCCCCCCCCTATGTGTCTATAATGTCTCCTCCTGGGATATAATGTAGCCTCCACCACCCCTGCCCCCCCTATGTGTCTATAATGTCCCCTCCTGGGATACAATGTAGCCTCCACCACCTCTGCCCCCCCCCCATGTGTCTATAATGTCCCCTCCTGGGATACAATGTAGCCTCCACCACCCCTGCCCCCCCTATGTGTCTATAATGTCTCCTCCTGGGATACAATGTAGCCTTCACCACCCCTGCCCCCCCTATGTGTCTATAATGTCTCCTCCTGGGATACAATGTAGCCTTCACCACCCCTGCCCCCCCTATGTGTCTATAATGTCTCCTCCTGGGATACAATGTAGCCTCCACCACCCCTGCCCCCCCCCCCTATGTGTCTATAATGTCCCCTCCTGGGATAAAATGTAGCCTCCACCACCCCTGCCCCCACTATGTGTCTATAATGTCTCCTCCTGGGATACAATGTAGCCTTCACCCCCCCCCCCCCTATGTGTCTATAATGTCTCCTCCTGGGATATAATGTAGCCTCCACCACCCCTGCCCCCCCCCTATGTGTCTATAATGTTTCCTCCTGGGATACAATGTAGCCTTCACCACCCCTGCCCCCCCTATGTGTCTATAATGTCCCCTCCTGGGATACAATGTAGCCTCCACCACCCCTGCCCCCCCTATGTGTCTATAATGTCCCCTCCTGGGATACAATGTAGCCTCCACCACCCCTGCCCCCCCTATGTGTCTATAATGTCCCCTCCTGGGATACAATGTAGCCTCCACCACCCCCTGCCCCCACTATGTGTCTATAATGTCCCCTCCTGGGATACAATGTAGCCTCCACCACCCCTGCCCCCCCTATGTGTCTATAATGTCCCCTCCTGGGATACAATGTAGCCTTCACCACCCCTGCCCCCCCTATGTGTCTATAATGTCCCCTCCTGGGATACAATGTAGCCTCCACCACCCCCTGCCCCACTATGTGTCTATTATGTCTCCTCCTGGGATACAATGTAGCCCCCACCACCCCTGCCCCCCCCTATGTGTCTATAATGTCTCCTCCTGGGATACAATGTAGCCTTCACCACCCCTGCCCCCCCTATGTGTCTATAATGTCCCCTCCTGGGATACAATGTAGCCTCCACCACCCCCTGCCCCCCCCTATGTGTCTATAATGTCCCCTCCTGGGATACAATGTAGCCTCCACCACCCCTGCCCCCCCCTATGTGTCTATAATGTCCCCTCCTGGGATACAATGTAGCCCCCCACCATTCCTGCCCCCGCTATGTGTCTATAATGTCCCCTCCTGGGATACAATGTAGCCTTCACCACCCCTGCCCCCCCTATGTGTCTATAATGTCCCCTCCTGGGATACAATGTAGCCTCCACCACCCCCAGCCCCCACTATGTGTCTATAATGTCCCCTCCTGGGATACAATGTAGCCTCCACCACCCCCTGCCCCCACTATGTGTCTATAATGTCCCCTCCTGGGATACAATGTAGCCTCCTCCACCCCTGCCCCCCTATGTGTCTATAATGTCCCCTCCTGGGATACAATGTAGCCTTCACCACCCCTGCCCCCCCTATGTGTCTATAATGTCCCCTCCTGGGATACAATGTAGCCTCCACCACCCCCTGCCCCACTATGTGTCTATAATGTCTCCTCCTGGGATACAATGTAGCCTCCACCACCCCTGCCCCCACTATGTGTCTATAATGTCTCCTCCTGGGATACAATGTAGCCTTCACCACCCCTGCCCCCCCTATGTGTCTATAATGTCTCCTCCTGGGATACAATGTAGCCTTCACCACCCCTGCCCCCCCTATGTGTCTATAATGTCTCCTCCTGGGATACAATGTAGCCTCCACCACCCCCTGCCCCCACTATGTGTCTATAATGTCCCCTCCTGGGATACAATGTAGCCTCCACCACCCCTGCCCCCCCTATGTGTCTATAATGTCCCCTCCTGGGATACAATGTAGCCTTCACCACCCCTGGCCCCCCTATGTGTCTATATTGTCTCCTCCTGGGATACAATATAGCCTCCACCACCCCCTGCCCCACTATGTGTCTATAATGTCTCCTCCTGGGATACAATGTAGCCTCCACCACCCCTGCCCCCACTATGTGTCTATAATGTCTCCTCCTGGGATACAATGTAGCCTCCACCACCCCTGCCCCCCCTATGTGTCTATAATGTCTCCTCCAGGGATACAATGTAGCCTTCACCACCCCTGCCCCCCCTATGTGTCTATAATGTCTCCTCCTGGGATACAATGTAGCCCCCACCACCCCTGCCCCCCCTATGTGTCTATAATGTCTCCTCCTGGGATACAATGTAGCCTTCACCACCCCTGCCCCCCCTATGTGTCTATAATGTCCCCTCCTGGGATACAATGTAGCCTCCACCACCCCCTGCCCCCCCCCCTATGTGTCTATAATGTCCCCTCCTGGGATACAATGTAGCCTCCACCACCCCTGCCCCCCCTATGTTTCTATAATGTCTCCTCCTGGGATATAATGTAGCCTCCACCACCCCTGCCCCCACTATGTGTCTATAATGTCTCCTCCTGGGATACAATGTAGCCCCCCACCACCCCTGCCCCCGCTATGTGTCTATAATGTCCCCTCCTGGGATACAATGTAGCCTCCACCACCCCTGCCCCCCCTATGTGTCTATAATTTCCCCTCCTGGGATACAATGTAGCCTCCACCACCCCTGCCCCCCCTATGTGTCTATAATGTCCCCTCCTGGGATACAATGTAGCCTCCACCACCCCTGCCCCCCCTATGTTTCTATAATGTCTCCTCCTGGGATATAATGTAGCCTCCACCACCCCTGCCCCCCCTATGTGTCTATAATGTCCCCTCCTGGGATACAATGTAGCCTCCACCACCCCTGCCCCCCCTATGTGTCTATAATATCCCCTCCTGGGATACAATGTAGCCTCCACCTCCCCTGCCCCCTATATGTGTCTATAATGTCTCCTCCTGGGATACAATGAAGCCTCCACCACCCCTGCCCCCCCTATGAGTCTATAATGGCCCCTCCTGGGATACAATGTAGCCTCCACCACCCCTGCCCCCCATATGTGTCTATAATGTCCCCTCCTGGGATACAATGTAGCCTCCACCACCTCTGCCCCCCTATGTGTCTATAATGTCCCCTCCTGGGATACAATGTAGCCCCCACCCCCCTGCCCCCCCTATGTGTCTATAATGTCTCCTCCTGGGATACAATGTAGCCTTCACCACCCCTGCCCCCCCTATGTGTCTAAAATGTCCCCTCCTGGGATACAATGTAGCCTCCACCACCCCTGCCCCCCCTATGTGTCTATAATGTCCCCTCCTGGGATACAATGTAGCCTCCACCACCCCTGCCCCCCCTATGTGTCTATAATATCCCCTCCTGGGATACAATGTAGCCTCCACCTCCCCTGCCCCCTATATGTGTCTATAATGTCTCCTCCTGGGATACAATGAAGCCTCCACCACCCCTGCCCCCCCTATGTGTCTATAATGGCCCCTCCTGGGATACAATGTAGCCTCCACCACCCCTGCCCCCACTATGTGTCTATAATGTCTCCTCCTGGGATACAATGTAGCCCCCCACCACCCCTGCCCCCGCTATGTGTCTATAATGTCCCCTCCTGGGATACAATGTAGCCTCCACCACCCCTGCCCCCCCTATGTGTCTATAATTTCCCCTCCTGGGATACAATGTAGCCTCCACCACCCCTGCCCCCCCTATGTGTCTATAATGTCCCCTCCTGGGATACAATGTAGCCTCCACCACCCCTGCCCCCCCTATGTTTCTATAATGTCTCCTCCTGGGATATAATGTAGCCTCCACCACCCCTGCCCCCCCTATGTGTCTATAATGTCCCCTCCTGGGATACAATGTAGCCTCCACCACCCCTGCCCCCCCTATGTGTCTATAATATCCCCTCCTGGGATACAATGTAGCCTCCACCTCCCCTGCCCCCTATATGTGTCTATAATGTCTCCTCCTGGGATACAATGAAGCCTCCACCACCCCTGCCCCCCCTATGTGTCTATAATGGCCCCTCCTGGGATACAATGTAGCCTCCACCACCCCTGCCCCCCATATGTGTCTATAATGTCCCCTCCTGGGATACAATGTAGCCTCCACCACCCCTGCCCCCCCTATGTGTCTATAATTTCCCCTCCTGGGATACAATGTAGCCTCCACCACCCCTGCCCCCCCTATGTGTCTATAATGTCCCCTCCTGGGATACAATGTAGCCTCCACCACCCCTGCCCCCCCTATGTTTCTATAATGTCTCCTCCTGGGATATAATGTAGCCTCCACCACCCCTGCCCCCCCTATGTGTCTATAATGTCCCCTCCTGGGATACAATGTAGCCTCCACCACCCCTGCCCCCCCTATGTGTCTATAATATCCCCTCCTGGGATACAATGTAGCCTCCACCTCCCCTGCCCCCTATATGTGTCTATAATGTCTCCTCCTGGGATACAATGAAGCCTCCACCACCCCTGCCCCCCTATGAGTCTATAATGGCCCCTCCTGGGATACAATGTAGCCTCCACCACCCCTGCCCCCCATATGTGTCTATAATGTCCCCTCCTGGGATACAATGTAGCCTCCACCACCTCTGCCCCCCTATGTGTCTATAATGTCCCCTCCTGGGATACAATGTAGCCCCCACCCCCCTGCCCCCCCTATGTGTCTATAATGTCTCCTCCTGGGATACAATGTAGCCTTCACCACCCCTGCCCCCCCTATGTGTCTAAAATGTCCCCTCCTGGGATACAATGTAGCCTCCACCACCCCTGCCCCCCCTATGTGTCTATAATGTCCCCTCCTGGGATACAATGTAGCCTCCACCACCCCTGCCCCCCCTATGTGTCTATAATATCCCCTCCTGGGATACAATGTAGCCTCCACCTCCCCTGCCCCCTATATGTGTCTATAATGTCTCCTCCTGGGATACAATGAAGCCTCCACCACCCCTGCCCCCCCTATGTGTCTATAATGGCCCCTCCTGGGATACAATGTAGCCTCCACCACCCCTGCCCCCACTATGTGTCTATAATGTCTCCTCCTGGGATACAATGTAGCCCCCCACCACCCCTGCCCCCGCTATGTGTCTATAATGTCCCCTCCTGGGATACAATGTAGCCTCCACCACCCCTGCCCCCCCTATGTGTCTATAATTTCCCCTCCTGGGATACAATGTAGCCTCCACCACCCCTGCCCCCCCTATGTGTCTATAATGTCCCCTCCTGGGATACAATGTAGCCTCCACCACCCCTGCCCCCCCTATGTTTCTATAATGTCTCCTCCTGGGATATAATGTAGCCTCCACCACCCCTGCCCCCCCTATGTGTCTATAATGTCCCCTCCTGGGATACAATGTAGCCTCCACCACCCCTGCCCCCCCTATGTGTCTATAATATCCCCTCCTGGGATACAATGTAGCCTCCACCTCCCCTGCCCCCTATATGTGTCTATAATGTCTCCTCCTGGGATACAATGAAGCCTCCACCACCCCTGCCCCCCCTATGTGTCTATAATGGCCCCTCCTGGGATACAATGTAGCCTCCACCACCCCTGCCCCCCATATGTGTCTATAATGTCCCCTCCTGGGATACAATGTAGCCTCCACCACCTCTGCCCCCCTATGTGTCTATAATGTCCCCTCCTGGGATACAATGTAGCCCCCACCCCCCTGCCCCCCCTATGTGTCTATAATGTCTCCTCCTGGGATACAATGTAGCCTTCACCACCCCTGCCCCCCCTATGTGTCTATAATGTCTCCTCCTGGGATACAATGTAGCCTCCACCACCCCTGCCCCCCCCCTATGTGTCTATAATGTCCCCTCCTGGGATTCAATGTAGCCTCCACCACCCCTGCCCCCCCCCTATGTGTCTATAATGTCTCCTCCTGGGATATAATGTAGCCTCCACCCCCCTGCCCCCCCTATGTGTCTATAATGTCCCCTCCTGGGATACAATGTAGCCTCCACCACCCCCTGCCCCCACTATGTGTCTATAATGTCTCCTCCTGGGCTACAATGTAGCCTCCACCACCCCCTGCCCCCACTATGTGTCTATAATGTCCCCTCCTGGGATACAATGTAGCCTCCTCCACCCCTGCCCCCCCTATGTGTCTATAATGTCCCCTCCTGGGATACAATGTAGCCTTCACCACCCCTGCCCCCCCTATGTGTCTATAATGTCCCCTCCTGGGATACAATGTAGCCTCCACCACCCCCTGCCCCCACTATGTGTCTATAATGTCTCCTCCTGGGCTACAATGTAGCCTCCACCACCCCCTGCCCCCACTATGTGTCTATAATGTCCCCTCCTGGGATACAATGTAGCCTCCTCCACCCCTGCCCCCCCTATGTGTCTATAATGTCCCCTCCTGGGATACAATGTAGCCTTCACCACCCCTGCCCCCCCTATGTGTCTATAATGTCCCCTCCTGGGATACAATGTAGCCTCCACCACCCCCTGCCCCACTATGTGTCTATAATGTCTCCTCCTGGGATACAATGTAGCCTCCACCACCCCTGCCCCCACTATGTGTCTATAATGTCTCCTCCTGGGATACAATGTAGCCTTCACCACCCCTGCCCCCCCTATGTGTCTATAATGTCTCCTCCTGGGATACAATGTAGCCTTCACCACCCCTGCCCCCCCTATGTGTCTATAATGTCTCCTCCTGGGATACAATGTAGCCTCCACCACCCCCTGCCCCCACTATGTGTCTATAATGTCCCCTCCTGGGATACAATGTAGCCTCCACCACCCCTGCCCCCCCTATGTGTCTATAATGTCCCCTCCTGGGATACAATGTAGCCTTCACCACCCCTGGCCCCCCTATGTGTCTATATTGTCTCCTCCTGGGATACAATATAGCCTCCACCACCCCCTGCCCCACTATGTGTCTATAATGTCTCCTCCTGGGATACAATGTAGCCTCCACCACCCCCTGCCCCCCTACGTGTCTATATTGTCTCCTCCTGGGATACAATATAGCCTCCACCACCCCCTGCCCCACTATGTGTCTATAATGGCCCCTCCTGGGATACAATGTAGCCTCCACCACCCCTGCCCCCACTATGTGTCTATAATGTCTCCTCCTGGGATACAATGTAGCCTCCACCACCCCTGCCCCCACTATGTGTCTATAATGTCTCCTCCTGGGATACAATGTAGCCTCCACCACCCCTGCCCCCCCTATGTGTCTATAATGTCTCCTCCAGGGATACAATGTAGCCTTCACCACCCCTGCCCCCCCTATGTGTCTACAATGTCTCCTCCTGGGATACAATGTAGCCCCCACCACCCCTGCCCCCCCTATGTGTCTATAATGTCTCCTCCTGGGATACAATGTAGCCTTCACCACCCCTGCCCCCCCTATGTGTCTATAATGTCCCCTCCTGGGATACAATGTAGCCTCCACCACCCCCTGCCCCCCCCCCCTATGTGTCTATAATGTCCCCTCCTGGGATACAATGTAGCCTCCACCACCCCTGCCCCCCCTATGTTTCTATAATGTCTCCTCCTGGGATATAATGTAGCCTCCACCACCCCTGCCCCCACTATGTGTCTATAATGTCTCCTCCTGGGATACAATGTAGCCCCCCACCACCCCTGCCCCCGCTATGTGTCTATAATGTCCCCTCCTGGGATACAATGTAGCCTCCACCACCCCTGCCCCCCCTATGTGTCTATAATTTCCCCTCCTGGGATACAATGTAGCCTCCACCACCCCTGCCCCCCCTATGTGTCTATAATGTCCCCTCCTGGGATACAATGTAGCCTCCACCACCCCTGCCCCCCCTATGTTTCTATAATGTCTCCTCCTGGGATATAATGTAGCCTCCACCACCCCTGCCCCCCCTATGTGTCTATAATGTCCCCTCCTGGGATACAATGTAGCCTCCACCACCCCTGCCCCCCCTATGTGTCTATAATATCCCCTCCTGGGATACAATGTAGCCTCCACCTCCCCTGCCCCCTATATGTGTCTATAATGTCTCCTCCTGGGATACAATGAAGCCTCCACCACCCCTGCCCCCCCTATGTGTCTATAATGGCCCCTCCTGGGATACAATGTAGCCTCCACCACCCCTGCCCCCCATATGTGTCTATAATGTCCCCTCCTGGGATACAATGTAGCCTCCACCACCTCTGCCCCCCTATGTGTCTATAATGTCCCCTCCTGGGATACAATGTAGCCCCCACCCCCCTGCCCCCCCTATGTGTCTATAATGTCTCCTCCTGGGATACAATGTAGCCTTCACCACCCCTGCCCCCCCTATGTGTCTAAAATGTCCCCTCCTGGGATACAATGTAGCCTCCACCACCCCTGCCCCCCCTATGTGTCTATAATGTCCCCTCCTGGGATACAATGTAGCCTCCACCACCCCTGCCCCCCCTATGTGTCTATAATATCCCCTCCTGGGATACAATGTAGCCTCCACCTCCCCTGCCCCCTATATGTGTCTATAATGTCTCCTCCTGGGATACAATGAAGCCTCCACCACCCCTGCCCCCCCTATGTGTCTATAATGGCCCCTCCTGGGATACAATGTAGCCTCCACCACCCCTGCCCCCACTATGTGTCTATAATGTCTCCTCCTGGGATACAATGTAGCCCCCCACCACCCCTGCCCCCGCTATGTGTCTATAATGTCCCCTCCTGGGATACAATGTAGCCTCCACCACCCCTGCCCCCCCTATGTGTCTATAATTTCCCCTCCTGGGATACAATGTAGCCTCCACCACCCCTGCCCCCCCTATGTGTCTATAATGTCCCCTCCTGGGATACAATGTAGCCTCCACCACCCCTGCCCCCCCTATGTTTCTATAATGTCTCCTCCTGGGATATAATGTAGCCTCCACCACCCCTGCCCCCCCTATGTGTCTATAATGTCCCCTCCTGGGATACAATGTAGCCTCCACCACCCCTGCCCCCCCTATGTGTCTATAATATCCCCTCCTGGGATACAATGTAGCCTCCACCTCCCCTGCCCCCTATATGTGTCTATAATGTCTCCTCCTGGGATACAATGAAGCCTCCACCACCCCTGCCCCCCCTATGTGTCTATAATGGCCCCTCCTGGGATACAATGTAGCCTCCACCACCCCTGCCCCCCATATGTGTCTATAATGTCCCCTCCTGGGATACAATGTAGCCTCCACCACCTCTGCCCCCCTATGTGTCTATAATGTCCCCTCCTGGGATACAATGTAGCCCCCACCCCCCTGCCCCCCCTATGTGTCTATAATGTCTCCTCCTGGGATACAATGTAGCCTTCACCACCCCTGCCCCCCCTATGTGTCTATAATGTCTCCTCCTGGGATACAATGTAGCCTCCACCACCCCTGCCCCCCCCCTATGTGTCTATAATGTCCCCTCCTGGGATTCAATGTAGCCTCCACCACCCCTGCCCCCCCCCCTATGTGTCTATAATGTCTCCTCCTGGGATATAATGTAGCCTCCACCCCCCTGCCCCCCCTATGTGTCTATAATGTCCCCTCCTGGGATACAATGTAGCCTCCACCACCCCCTGCCCCCACTATGTGTCTATAATGTCTCCTCCTGGGCTACAATGTAGCCTCCACCACCCCCTGCCCCCACTATGTGTCTATAATGTCCCCTCCTGGGATACAATGTAGCCTCCTCCACCCCTGCCCCCCCTATGTGTCTATAATGTCCCCTCCTGGGATACAATGTAGCCTTCACCACCCCTGCCCCCCCTATGTGTCTATAATGTCCCCTCCTGGGATACAATGTAGCCTCCACCACCCCCTGCCCCCACTATGTGTCTATAATGTCTCCTCCTGGGCTACAATGTAGCCTCCACCACCCCCTGCCCCCACTATGTGTCTATAATGTCCCCTCCTGGGATACAATGTAGCCTCCTCCACCCCTGCCCCCCCTATGTGTCTATAATGTCCCCTCCTGGGACACAATGTAGCCTTCACCACCCCTGGCCCCCCTATGTGTCTATAATGTCCCCTCCTGGGATACAATGTAGCCTCCACCACCCCCTGCCCCACTATGTGTCTATAATGTCTCCTCCTGGGATACAATGTAGCCTCCACCACCCCTGCCCCCACTATGTGTCTATAATGTCTCCTCCTGGGATTCAATGTAGCCTTCACCACCCCTGCCCCCCCTATGTGTCTATAATGTCTCCTCCTGGGATACAATGTAGCCTCCACCACCCCCTGCCCCCACTATGTGTCTATAATGTCCCCTCCTGGGATACAATGTAGCCTCCACCACCCCTGCCCCCCCTATGTGTCTATAATGTCCCCTCCTGGGATACAATGTAGCCTTCACCACCCCTGCCCCCCTATGTGTCTATAATGTCCCCTCCTGGGATACAATATAGCCTCCACCACCCCCTGCCCCACTATGTGTCTATAATGTCTCCTCCTGGGATACAATGTAGCCTCCACCACCCCTGCCCCCACTATGTGTCTATAATGTCTCCTCCTGGGATACAATGTAGCCTTCACCACCCCTGCCCCCCCTATGTGTCTATAATGTCTCCTCCTGGGATACAATGTAGCCTTCACCACCCCTGCCCCCCCTATGTGTCTATAATGTCCCCTCCTGGGATACAATGTAGCCTCCACCACCCCCTGCCCCCCCCCCCTATGTGTCTATAATGTCCCCTCCTGGGATACAATGTAGCCTCCACCACCCCTGCCCCCCCTATGTTTCTATAATGTCTCCTCCTGGGATATAATGTAGCCTCCACCACCCCTGCCCCCACTATGTGTCTATAATGTCTCCTCCTGGGATACAATGTAGCCCCCCACCACCCCTGCCCCCGCTATGTGTCTATAATGTCCCCTCCTGGGATACAATGTAGCCTCCACCACCCCTGCCCCCCCTATGTGTCTATAATGTCTCCTCCTGGGATATAATGTAGCCTCCACCACCCCTGCCCCCGCTATGTGTCTATAATGTCTCCTCCTGGGATACAATGAAGCCTCCACCACCCCTGCCCCCCCTATGTGTCTATAATGGCCCCTCCTGGGATACAATGTAGCCTCCACCACCCCTGCCCCCCATATGTGTCTATAATGTCCCCTCCTGGGATACAATGTAGCCCCCACCCCCCTGCCCCCCCTATGTGTCTATAATGTCTCCTCCTGGGATACAATGTAGCCTTCACCACCCCTGCCCCCCCTATGTGTCTATAATGGCCCCTCCTGGGATACAATGTAGCCTCCACCACCCCTGCCCCCCATATGTGTCTATAATGTCCCCTCCTGGGATACAATGTAGCCCCCACCCCCCTGCCCCCCCTATGTGTCTATAATGTCTCCTCCTGGGATACAATGTAGCCTTCACCACCCCTGCCCCCCCTATGTGTCTATAATGTCTCCTCCTGGGATACAATGTAGCCTCCACCACCCCTGCCCCCCCCCCCATGTGTCTATAATGTCCCCTCCTGGGATTCAATGTAGCCTCCACCACCCCTGCCCCCCCCCCTATGTGTCTATAATGTCTCCTCCTGGGATATAATGTAGCCTCCACCCCCCTGCCCCCCCTATGTGTCTATAATGTCCCCTCCTGGGATACAATGCCACACACAATGTGACACACTGCCCCCTGCTGGCACACTGTCCCCTGCTGACACACTGCCCCCTGGTGACCCACTGCTCCCTGCTGACACACTGCCCCCTGCTTACACACTGCCTCCTGCTAACACACTGCCTCCTGCTGACACACTGCCCCCTGCTGTCACACTGCCTCCTGCCTCCTGCTGACACACTGCCCCCTGCTGACACACTGCCCCCTGGTGACCCACTGCTCCCTGCTGACACACTGCCCCCTGCTGACACACTGCCCCCTGCTGACACACTGCCCCCTTCTGAAACACTGCCTCCTGCTGACACACTGCCCCCTGCTGACACACTGCCTCCTGCTGACACACTGCCCCCTGCTGACACACTGCCCCCTGCTGACACACTTCCTCCTGCTGACACACTTCCTCCTGCTGACACACTGCACCCTGCTGACACACTGCCTCCTGCTGACACACTGCCTCCTGCTGACACACTGCCTCCTGCTGACACACTGCCCCCTGCTGACACACTGCCCCCTGCTGACACACTTCCTCCTGCTGACACACTTCCTCCTGCTGACACACTGCACCCTGCTGACACACTGCCTCCTGCTGACACACTGCCTCCTGCTGACACACTGCCCCCTGCTAACACACTGCCTCCTGCTAACACACTGCCTCCTGCTGAAACACTGCCCCCTGCTGACACACTGCGCCCTGCTGACACACTGCGCCCTGCTGACACACTGCCTCCTGCTGACACACTGCCCCCTGCTGACACACTGCCTCCTGCTGACACACTGCCTCCTGCTGACACACTGCCCCCTGCTGACACACTGCCTCCTGCTGACACACTGCCTCCTGCTGACACACTGCCCCCTGCTGACACACTTCCTCCTGCTGACACACTGCGCCCTGCTGACACACTGCCTCCTGCTGACACACTGCCCCCTGCTGACACACTGCCTCCTGCTGACACACTGCCCCCTGCTGTCACACTGCCTCCTGCTGACACACTGCCCCCTGCTGACACACTGCCCCCTGCTGGTCCTGCCGCTTACTGTGAGTGTCAAGAAAGATGAAAAATTCAGACAATCATACAGCCTGTCACAAAGTTTGTTCTGTCCCTTCGTATAAAACCCCTCTAGTTCTCTAAAACACTGATTTTTTTTTTAATGTAAAGGCCCCATCTCGCTGCACTCATTTTAATGGCTTTTTTTCTTTAGGGTTTGTATTCGTTGATTGAGGTTCATTTAATAAAAAAATCATAGAAAATTTATAAATTTTACAAAAATCGACGTGGATTCTGTATATTACATTGGTTTTGGACAGTTTCGATCTTTTGTAACATTTGCCTCAGCGTCAGCTTCCTGCTGACACACAATATTCCGTATATCCCTGACATAGGGGAAGCCTGTGATCAGCGGCTGATGAGATCTGATGAGCCGCATTATGTGAGACACTGACCCTGAGCCAAGAATCACTGCTGAGAGAAGAAACCCCCTCATAACTGAAGATCTGCTGCCCCCTGCTGGCCCTGCTGCTAACTGCAAGCACAGAGAAAGCTACCTGGAGATAAATTATAAATTGTGGCCCTTCTTGGTAGGAAATTAATTACAGAAAATCCTTGAATATTGTTTCATTATATTATTATAATTATTAATAGTTATTATTATATCAAAATATTTTATTAATTATTTTGTGGTTTGTTTTGTTCATTATAGAGTACATTTTTCATTAAAGTTAGTTTTATAGTTCATTAAATATATCATAAAAAATTTATGAAATGTGATAAAACCGTTTTATAAAAACAATCAGCCTTGTAGGGGGCTAGAGGGGGTTATTTTCAGGACATTTTCGTTTTCGACCGATTTGGACCCACACCAATTCTTTTGAAAAATGTGGTGAAGCTTCAGCGAACTGTATCTTCTACTCATCTCTATGGGGCACATTTTCCTACAGGGTCAGTGGAGTTCACAGAATATACATTGTCTGACTATAACACAGCATGCAGCGAGTCACTGCATGTGTCGCTTCCCCGCTCAGGTCCCAGGAGTTCACCTTCTTCTTCCCGGTGCATGTAAGTGCATTGTCCGTGTATAATGTGCTGTGTGGGGACTCACTAAGATCCTGCGCCCGATATCCTGCATGTGTCGCTTCCCCGCTCAGGTCCAGATCCTGCGTCTGATATCCTGCATGTGTCGCTTCCCCACTCAGGTCCCTGGAGTTCACCATCTTCTTCCTGGTGCATGTAAGTGCATTGTCCGTGTATAATGCGCTGTGCGGGGAGTCACTAAGATCCTGCGCCCGATATCCTGCATGTGTCGCTTCCCTGCTCAGGTCCCTGGAGTTCACCTTCTTCTTCCCGGTGCATGTAAGTGCATTGTCTGTGTATAATGCGCTGTGCTGGGAGTCACTAAGATCCTGCGCCCGATATCCTGCATGTGTGGCTTCCCCGCTCAGGTCCCCGGAGCTCACCTTCTTCTTCCTGGTGCATGTAAGTGCATTGTCTGTGTATAATGCGCTGTGCGGGGAGTCACTAAGATCCTGCGCCCGATATCCTGCATGTGTCGCTTCCCTGCTCAGGTCCCTGGAGTTCACCTTCTTCTTCCCGGTGCATGTAAGTGCATTGTCTGTGTATAATGCGCTGTGCTGGGAGTCACTAAGATCCTGCGCCCGATATCCTGCATGTGTGGCTTCCCCGCTCAGGTCCCCGGAGCTCACCTTCTTCTTCCTGGTGCATGTAAGTGCATTGTCCGTGTATAATGTGCTGTGCGGGGAGTCACTAAGATCCTGCGCCCGATATCCTGCATGTGTGGCTTCCCCGCTCAGGTCCCCGGAGCTCACCTTCTTCTTCCTGGTGCATGTAAGTGCATTGTCCGTGTATAATGCGCTGTGCGGGGAGTCACTAAGATCCTGCGCCCGATATCCTGCATATGTCGCTTCCCCGCTCAGGTCCCCGGAGCTCACCTTCTTCTTCCTGGTGCATGTGAGTGCATTGTCCGTGTATAATGCGCTGTGCGGGGAGTCACTAAGATCCTGCGCTCGATATCCTGCATGTGTCACTTCCCCGCTCAGGTCCCCGGAGTTCACCTTCTTCTTCCTGGTGCCTGTAAGTGCATTGTCTTGCGACACAATTTGAAAGTCAAATCCTGCGCTGAGTCCGAATCAGTCGGATCATCCGACAAAAAAAAAAAAAATGTCTTTCCAAAAGAAAAAAAAGGAATTGCTATCAGCAGTTTTGTCCATTTGTCACAATTTGTACTTTGAATACATCTAAATAAAGCATTTTAGATCCAAATTGATTTCTTATGAATTTCTTTTGCATTGTTGTCTAAAATCTACTTTTTACATTTTTTTTAAATTTAGATTTTTTTCAAGGTGGTGAAGTCAGGCCGGTCAGTGCTGTCTGGCATTTGTGACATTTTAAAGTGTTCCAGTTGGTGAATGCTTCTAACTTTAGTCCTAAACAGCTGGATTTGTTACATAAATACATGGATTTTTTGTTAGTTTCTGCACTAACATTTAAAAGAAAAGTAATGATAAATTTCCCCTTTATGTCCCCAATACAATAGGAATATAACAGTAGAAATAAGAGTGAAAATGTATAAAAGAAACACTTTTTAGCAGTGCTGGGTGTGTTACTGTCTCTGTGTGTATATAGCAGTGCTGGGTGTGTTACTGAATCTGTGTGTATATAGCAGTGCTGGGTGTGTTACTGAATCTGTGTGTATATAGCAGTGCTGGGTGTGTTACTGGCTCTCTGTGTGTATATAGCAGTGCTGGGTGTGTTACTGTCTCTGTGTGTGTATATAGCAGTGCTGGGTGTGTTACTGTCTCTGTGTGTATATAGCAGTGCTGGGTGTGTTACTGAATCTGTGTGTATATAGCAGTGCTGGGTGTGTTACTGAATCTGTGTGTATATAGCAGTGCTGGGTGTGTTACTGGCTCTCTGTGTGTATATAGCAGTGCTGGGTGTGTTACTGTCTCTGTGTGTGTATATAGCAGTGCTGGGTGTGTTACTGTCTCTGTGTGTATATATAGCAGTGCCAGGCGTGTTACTGGCTCTGTGTGTGTATATAGCAGTGCTGGGTGTGTTACTGTGTCTGTGTGTGTATATAGCAGTGTTGGGTGTCTCTGTGTGTGTATATAGCAGTGCTGGGTGTGTTACTGCCTCTGTGTGTGTATATAGCAGTGCCAGGCATGTTACTGTCTCTGTGTGTGTATATAGCAGTGCTGGGTGTGTTCCTGTCTCTGTGTGTGTGAATAGCAGTGCCAGGCATGTTACTGTCTCTGTGTGTGTATATAGCAGTGCTGTGTGTGTTACTGTCTCTGTGTGTGTATATAGCAGTGCCAGGCATGTTACTGTCTCTGTGTGTATATAGCAGTGCTGGGTGTGTTACTGTCTCTGTGTGTGTATATAGCAGTGCTGGGTGTGTTACTGTCTCTGTGTGTGTATATAGCAGTGCTGGGTGTGTTACTGTCTCTGTGTGTATATATAGCAGTGCCAGGCGTGTTACTGTCTCTGTGTTTGTATATAGCAGTGCTGTGTGTGTTACTGGCTCTGTGTGTGTATATAGCAGTGCTGGGTGTGTTACTGGCTCTGTGTGAGTGTATATAGCAGTGCTGGGTGTGTTACTGTGTTTGTGTGCGTGTACATATCAGTGCCAGGCGTGTTACTTTCTCTCTGTGTGTATATAGCAGTGCCAGGTGTGTTACTGTGTCTCTGTGTGTGTATATGGCAATGCTGGGTGTGTTACTGTGTCTGTGTGTATATAGTAGTGCTGGGTGTGTTACTGGCTTTGCATGTGTGTACATAGCAATGCTGCGTGTATTACTGTGTCTCTGTGTGTGTACATAGCAGTGCTGCTGGTGTTACTGTGTCTATGTGTGTGTATATAGCAGTGATTGGTGTGTTACTGTGTCTCTGTGTGTGTACATAGCAGTGCCAGGTGTGTTACTGTGTCTGTGTGTGTATATAGCAGTGCTGGGTGTGTTACTGGCTCTGTGTGTGTATATAAAGCAGTGCTTGGTGTGTTACTGTATCTCTTTGTGTATAGCAGTTCTGGGTGTGTTACTGTGTCTCTGTGTGTGTACATAGCAGTGCTGGGTGTGTTACTATCTCTGTGTGTATATAGCAGTTCTGGGTGTGTTGCTGTCTGTGTGTGTGTATATAGCAGTGCTGGTTGTGTTACTGTGTGTGTATATAGCAGTGCCAGGTGTGTTACTGTCTATGTGTATGTATATAGCAGATCTGGGTGTGTTAATGTGTCTATGTGTGTATATAGCAGTGCTGGGTGTCTCTGTGTTTGTACATAACAGTGCCAGGTGTGTTACTGTGTCTGTGTGTGTACATAGCAGTGCCAGGTGTGTTACTGTGTCTGTGTGTGTATATAGCAGTGCCAGGTGTGTTACTGTGTCTGTGTGTGTACATAGCAGTGCCAGGTGTGTTACTGTGTCTGTGTGTGTATATAGCAGTGCTGGGTGTGTTACTGTGTCTCTGTGTGTACATAGCAGTGCTGGTTGTGTTACTGTGGCTGTGTGTGTATATATGGGAGTGTTGGGTGTGTTACTGTTTCTCTGTCTATGTATATGTGCTGGGTGTGTTCGTGTTTGTGTGTACCATTGCTGGGT